>NW_009910422.1:63805-79549 GCF_000696875.1 Nestor notabilis
ATCTGTCAGCCCTGCAAACAAGCATATATTGGTTATCAGAACATTCACAGGAAAATGTAAGAGGGGCAAATCCATACTTCCCAATTACCTGAAGAACATACACTTGAAACCACCTGTGACCACTGATTTTGTCCGAGCAACTCTCTAAAACCAGCCTTGAACCCTGACAACTGTAGAGATGTGCAGGGTGTAGTAGCTGGGAAACATCACCACCTTGAGATAACCATAATGCCAGTGATGCGTTATCATTAGTGGAAAATGAAAATTCATGTACAAAAAAAATCATTACATTTCACTGCTTTGGAAGCATTTAATATGCTCTGTTTCGCCAGAAGCATAACTGCCTGGATACTAGACTCAACACATGCATTAGTGGACTCTGACCTCACCGGATACTGGTCATAAGCTGCAGTGTTGGGCTTTTATTACAGAAACCTTCCATAGTCAGCTCCACTGATAGAGAAGGACCGCAGTGGCAACAAACCATTAGAGGAACTTTCTTCTTCACCATTTTCCCAGCCTCAAACCTGCAAAGTCCATAGGCTAGTGAAGAATGCCAGGAAAGCAAGGACACATGCAACCAAAGTGCTGGACAGCGTGATTAGCATGGTCATAAGACTGAAAAAACTATAAACTTAATAATTATTCCATGCCCAAATGCTACTTTATTCTTTTATGTTGTTGCAATTAAACTGCAGATTACTCTTTAATTTCCTTAAATGGGACAGCATTTCACAGAAAATGGCTGTCCTCCTGGACCCCTGAACTCCTCTCTGAGATGTATGTCACTGTTAATAAAACAGTATTAAATTACCCTGCAGTAGTAATTACTCAGCCTCAGACCTAAGCTGTAAATGGCAATAAGGGAAGATTCCCTCCACCAGATAGTAGTCCGTACTTTTAATATCTGCAGCACTGTTGATTGGACTTAGATTTTGGCTGGCTTTGCCTCCTAATTTGGTCTACTAGACTTTGATCAAGAATAGGAACAATGGGGAACACAAGGGGGGAACAGCATGTTCTGATTAAGCAAGAGGTAAATTCAGAAGGTCTTCATTCTATCTGCAGAAAGTTCTGCCAATGAAAATGCATAACAGCAAAATTTTATCAAGTCAATATAACCTAATAACCTAATATTCAGGTATCAATTCCAGCTGTATAATTTAATGCCGTGGTTTTCTCTGATTAAGTGGTCAACTATGTGGAAAAACCCTGACATTTTCAGTAAAACTCTTTGACATGAAATAAGCTAAAGACGCCCACCTTTCTGAAACAAAAATAAATAACAGTAACTAAACACAGACAAATATTGTATAATAGAAAGACAACATCAGTGGAACTGGACGCTTTGACAGGACAACGATAATCTTCTGACAACCTGAGTTTCTTTGTTTCCCTGTGAATTTCTAATATTCAGTTAAACTAAAAACACCATTGTAAAAGCCTTGAGACGGCTTTAAAATTGTATGTTTCACTAATCTGTGTTAAGGCACAGATGTGCCAAACCTTTAAGTCTTCACTCAGAAGGAATGAAGATACACCTTACACAGGGCTGCTCCCTCACTTAGCCAGGAACAGCCAGTTCTACAGTGCAGCACAGGCCAAATAATAATAAAAATTCACGCTTCTAATCCCTCAACAGTCACAAATTTCAGGATGTAAAAATAACACACTTGAGATGCATTAAATGCTCATTAAAATTAATGAGAATGATGTGATTCTTACAAAAAGTACAGCATTGTCTAGTGAAGGAACTGTTTAGTCTCACAAGTGAACTGAGAGTGTTAAGAAGTCTGGTGGTACCAGATAAAATACATGACAAAGCTGTATAGAAAAATTCACGTGGCCACCTGGAAAAAGAAAATCACATTTCTGTCAGCTCTATTTTATCACGGATTCTGTTACTGTTTCCACGTATATTGAGAGCAGTTTTCACAAACCCAGGGCTTTGTGAGTTTTCTTTTTTTTTTCTCCTCCTTTCCTCTTTCATGCAGCACAATCTCTCCTCTGTGTTGCATGGCCTAATTTTACCTCTTTGCCCTTGAAATTCTGTAGTCATTTACCAGACAAAATAATGACAAAGAGTAACAAAAGTAGCACGCTACAGTTCTCATGTTGATATCAATAACTTTCATTCTGCTCCAATTCTGAATAGTATTTAAAACCCCAGATTAAAGACCCAGTGAAGAAGAGCACAAGTAAATGAATTTCTCAAGGGGAAATGTTAAGATCAGAAATGGGGGGTTCCAGGACTGCAGGTAGCATCTTAAAGGCATAAAGGAGGGTTGACTTAATATTAAAAATGTTGATTGTAACCAGAGATCTTTAGAAATCCTGTTCAGAATTCATTTTAACATGTGATTTTGGCAAAAGTGAACACATTGTGAGCACACTGGAACTCTCCAGGGTCATGCAGACATCCAGGTCCTTCCTTATGGCCCTGCTGCAGTTTGGAAAACTACTGCACTAAAACAGCAGCAAACAGAGTGGAGTTTGGACTAAAGAGGAGGAGAAGGAGACTGTCCCTGTTGGAAGCAGGCAGGTGCTATGGATATTTCAGGTCACCCCTCTGCTGCCTTTGCCACTGTTTGCCTGATCTCTCCAGCCTGGGAATTCACAGAGCCAAGGACCCTCTCTTGCAATCTGTTTAGAGATTGATTTGATCAAATCTCATACAAGGCCTCAGGGTACCAATTAATATAAAAAGTGATAAATGGACAAAGACTAATTCCATTCAAGTTAATCAGTGCTTAACAGGAGGCTGATTTACCACAAAGACTTGTTTTGTAATAAATATAAACCATGCCAGTATGAGAGAGAGTCTGGCTGTTTACTGTACTTCCTTAATGGCAATAAAGCAATATTGAAACAGAGTCAAGTCCTGTTAATTTGTGATGCAGTGAGAACATTAACAATAATTATAAAACATGTAAAAGAACAATAATTCATTTGGAACAAAAAAACCCCAAACTTAACACCTACATATATAAAATAAATCTACTTTCTGTAGAAAGGATTGAAATGTTTAAAGCATTGAAGTGACATAGCCTGTATGTTTTACCTAAGGCAGGTCTGCAGTAATTGCAAAACCTCAGGCTAGACTGCAGCCAGATTAATCCTCCCTCTCCTCTGAGTCACTAAAGTGTCACTAGAGATTTACATCCTAAGGTGATGCCTTCGGACGTTCCTACCATATAGCTGATAGCCCAGCAAGAAAGGACCCTCAATAATCAGATCCCCAAAAGAGAAGCATAATATTGAATTGATCAAGCACAGAAGAGTTTCAGTAACAACCATTCAAAACACCAGAAAGACTGAGGGAAAATGAAAAAAAAAAAAAAAACCCGAACCAAAAGCCAACAACAAGCCAAAAACCAAAGAGCAGCAAGTAAGGTTTGTTCAAAGCCGAATGGAAAATTACTAGATTCAGCAGTTGTCTTACTAGGATATTAGATTTTATATAAAATTTCAAAAGCTGTATTGTTATTCATGTCCTGACAACAGCGTAATGAAAAAAATTAGGAAAAAAATCCAAATGTAAATAATACTTTATTATTACATTCCATACAGGAAGTAAAAATGATATACAGTGCTTATTTTCAGTCTTCCCGACATTTCAGTTCCCACTCTCTAGTATTCAGTTACCTTAACCAAAGGCAAAAATAAGTTGGTTTAAAACACTAAATTACTATATGCTAGCCAATTTCTGTGTAGCAAAACAGGTCACAGAATGCAGTCCCAGCCCACTAAATCTGCTTAATGCAGGCACATTCCTTTTCCACTTTGAATCAGTACCAAGATTTTCAGGAGATATGCAATGTTCTGCTCTTAAATAAATGTCCTTGCGTCAGTATTGCTGAGCTCCTATTGTTTCAAGAAAGGCAAGAATGATATAAAAGATACAACTTTGCAGGACCAGGGCCAAACTGCCTATATGGATATAAAACATGAAATCACATTATATACATAATGAAGACAGATGCATACAACTAAAAACCCTGAAAGAAAAAAAGGAAAATCAATTATTTTCTCTGATCCCTGCAATTTCAGTATAAAAATTCCTATCTTCCCAAAAGAATACAAATGAAAGTGCTTTTTTACTTTGACAGCTTTCCTTAAAATACTTTTTTTTGTTTCAGATTCTAAGGAAGGAGGAGAGAAAGGACTGTCTTATGCTTCATTTTGATTTTTTATATTAATATTTCTTACTTAATAACTCATCTTTAAACGATGAGTTTGCGACAATGGGAGTGAAATTAAAACCATCATGGGGACATTATTTTTCCTTTTTCAGAATTTCATAGGGCTTTAAAACTAATGCTCTGAAACATGTTATTACCACATAGTAACAAAAAACATTCATTATTTTCAAGAAGCCTGTATACATACGTCTGTGCGCAACATACATAGTCACACTTGAATGTGGGCAGCACTATGGTTAACAGTTACATTGCTTAGAAATTATGGCCTCAGGTCTAGGATTGGGATTGACCAAAGTCAGCACACACAAGCACCTGAACAGGTATTAGGAAATGATGCTGGGCAGGGAAGGGGTAAATCCTGCCTCCTTTCCAACTGAGAGCTCTCCTACAGCCCCGATACGTGCATGTATGTGAGACTTGGATTCTCACCCCACAGTTCTTGTCTGCAGGTCTTGCACCATGTGGAATTGGCTCTCCAATGTTAACGTGCCCTGAGAAACCATCCCTGGAAACGTGACTAGTACCTGAGAACCCAGGCTGACAATCCAGGCTGCCTTTTGCCCGTTCACATGTGGAGATACCTTTATCTGTCAGTCCCATATATAATTTTGGCTTCCTGGACTGTAGAGTGGTCTACTGTCAATAAAAAGAGTGGAGAAAAATCCCAACCTAAACTAGAAAATAGTTCAGTTTAAGACATTTCCTTGGAAATAGTATCCCATAAGCCATGGAGAAGCTTGTACATGCTCCTCCTACCTTAACCAGGTGGCTACTGTGTATGCCTTATCATCATTGTCACATGCAGCTAGGTAATCCTGATTTTAGTAATCAGCGGGATATTAGGAAAGACTCACAAAAACTTTGCATATGCTTTTCCTTCAGTTATCTAAACTGTTGACTTAAGTATAAGGCTACAAAGATGCTCTTGAAGTAGGTTCTGCTACTTCAGCTGTGTTAACACAGCACATGCAGTGGGTGCCATTACTCTTAAGAGGCCATAAAGGATCCAATCACTTAGAGAAATTAAGTAACATAGCCTGGCTCTTGTTCAAGTACTAAATATAAGACGACTATGGCCTTGCATTTTGTATCTGTCCTGCTTAAATGGTGGACAAGGTCAACAGCGTTGGACTAGATTCAGCTAAGAAATTAATGTTTGCCTTTTTGGTGCCAATAGAAAGAGAAATACAGCAAAACCACCTCCGGTTCTAACATCTTATTAGTCCTGTAAATAAAATGAGAGGAAAGACGAAGAACATCTCTAAGTGTTTCTATGGCACATAGAATTTATTTCTGACTTCAGCAAGCCTTTAATATGCAGTGATTGCTCTGTTGGTAAAAAATTCCTACCTTGTGAATATCACTACACTATGCTCAAGCTAGTAGTACTACGTAAATTCACTCTTTGTCAATTATTTCTTAGTCGCTGACAGAAAATGTGCGTCCTTTTACCATGTGGTCCATGTGAGGTAACTTACCTCCAGTGAAAGAGGCACCGACAACTCACAGACAGGTATTAACTGCATAGGAACCGACCTACAGGGACACCATGCGCTATCTGACCTCTTAGTAACTTGCTTTCTGACCATGATTTTAAAATTGAGTATTGGAGAGAAAGTACCTCTCTACCACATTTCCTGGCCATACTATTAAACAGGAAAGGCAATAACCATTCAGGATGCATACGCCTCTTCCTATTCTCTCCAAATTACTTACCGTAGAAGTTAAGCACAAGACCTGTGTCACAGCAGCATATGAATGTGAAGGCAAGCAATGCACAGTTTAAATATATATTTATACTTCCTGCTGGTGCTGAGAAACTAAAGATAATTTGATTTGCTGAGCACTATGGGGGACACTTCCAGTGACCATCTCAGTACTGCTGCAGCAAGTATGGCATTTTGCAAAATCAGAAACAAATCATTTTCATTCCACCTTCTCTTCCCAGTCTCTGAGGTAGTCAAATGCAGATGAGAACAAGAGGGAGCAAATGTGAAAGCCAAATGATTACTAAATATTGACAAAAGTGAAAGCAGAGCACATTAAACACCAAATTCTTTGGCTGCTGGAAAAAAACCCACACTATCTATATAGGAATGGATCGAAGGGAGGATACTGACTTTCAGTATGATCATCCCTGAAAATAACAATTAGCATAATCTTTCCCTATTCTTAAGAGAAGATACTGTATCTCACCTAGGCGAGATACCTATTTTTACAGGTATCTAAACCACCAGATTAGGAGCCCTCTATCACAAAAGCAGCAACATGGAAGAGAAGGAAGAGACTGGGCTCCCATATGCACCCACGTGCCCTGTCACAAAAGCCAAACGTGAGATGACATGCAGCATGTAGGCCCTCCTTAATTATCCTTCTACAAATAAGTACCCCTGTCTTTCATAACTCCTCAACATAACCACTTTTACTGGACTCTGATTTAAGGTGTGCGGTTGCTGTTCTGCAAGACACCTCTTTCAGAAATGAAAAAGGCCATAGAAAGGAGTCGTATCAGACTGTGGCAAAAAATGTCTTTCTTGTATTTCCAGGGAAGTGGTATTATTAATAAGAATAATAATGGTAATCATCATACAGGATATGTTTACCTTTATTTATTTCATCTGAATAGTCTGCTATGGTTTTCTCAAGCCTGCCAATATAACATTCAAAGAGCCAGTTCAATTACTGAAGTATTTCCTATTAAATTAGAAGCAATGTGCTTCTCAAAGAAATCATCTATTATTTATAACTAAAAGGCAAAGAAATGTCTAACCCACAATGTCTTTACAAAATCTAACAGCTGAATTGTTAGGCTGTAAACAGAGCCATGTTAATGGGCTCATTCTATAACAAATTACTTAAAGATAGCACAGCAACAAGAATGGTAGATTTTAAAGTGTTTTAATAAAATCATGAATTTAAACCATTCATGAGAAAATGTTAGACATGCAAGTGAAAATTTCCCTACTCGTAAGCATTACCAAAATTTCTGATGTGGGATTAAAGTGTACTTCATTGTCTCCCTGCCCCAAATTCTGATTGTAGCATGACAGAGGAGAAGGTCTGATATTTATTGACTCCTGCTATAACATGCTACACATACAAGAGGCCACAATCAATACCTGCCTCACAGTGAGGAGAAAGGAACTTCAGTCCTGTTTTATAGGAAGAAAAGAAAAAAGTAGAAACCTATAAATCTTACCTAAGACGCAATGGTAAAGGTTTTTGTCACTCATATTAGCTTAAGTTTAGGCCCATTCTAACATATCCTGCTCAATAAAAACCCAAGGTTATGGGGGTTTATTGAAACTGTTAATTTTCATTAACAGGAAGAAACTGAGCTAATTCCTTGGAGTCTGACCAGATAAGATGACAATGAGACAGTTCCTGGAAAAAGTCTGAGTGTAGCAGTACATTGTGGGAGGCAAGACCTGCCCCTGAGACTCTCATTTGACTCTAAGTACTTCATCCTTTAAACAGAAAATGTGAAAACTTTGAAAGGAAAGCCTGGAAGAGGCCTCCAAGCTTCATCTGGTTCATCCCTTAGACTACTACTCCTGCATTGCTTCTGACAGATGGCTTCCCAATCTTTTACAGACTTCTTATGACAAGTTCTTCCAGGTTTTCAAGAAAGCTGCTTCCCAGGCTTGGCTATCTTTATTTTTTTTTCCTTGAGTCCTAATTGAAGCCTTCCTTGCTGTAACTCAAAATCATTACTACTTGCTTTACCCATACAGGAAAAACCAACTGGAACCTTAATCCCCCTCAAGAAGCTTTTCTCCTTTTTTTTTTATTTTTTTTTTTTTTTTTTTATTTGAAGACACAAATGAAACCCAAATTATTCCCTGGAGAGCAGATTTTCTTGACATCAGTATAGGCGTTTTCTAGAGAACATTTTCCCCACTCTCCTTTAAACTCTGTCTTGTCAGTCAGTGTCTTTTCCAAACACAGTGACCAAAACACTGTTCCTCTTGCAAGACCACACCTAGCAGACCAGATTTGTACATCCCAGAACATTTGCATTTTTTTGCAACATCAGGTAGTTTGCTGACTCATGCAGTTTGCATCCACTATATCCTGTGGATCCTTTTCTGTAAATGAGCTTGTTCTTCCCCTTGTATTTATGTGGCTGATTATACATGCCTAAAAGGAGAATCTGAAGAATTGAATTGTATCTTACTTTTCCTCCCAGCTTATTTCAAATTCTAATTCTCTCCTTCAGGACATTTCCAGGTCTTCCCACATCAATGTCATCCATAGATTTAATAAACATACCTTTCATTCCATTAGCCACATAACAAATCAAAACATTCATCAAGTTGAATCTCAGGACAGGAAAAAAAACAGCCTCCTTACTCAACACAAAACACAATGTTGTAACTTGCAAACAAACTTCTCTCAGTACAATTTTTCACTGTTAACACCTGTGTTATAGTAGCTTTTTCCAGAATGTGAATCTATAACTTAATTTTAAATATCATGCAAGTCAACATCAGAAGCCTGAATTCTGAAAGTTAGGACCTAGAATATCTATTATTTTCTCTCTCCCCAGAATGCTTATCACTTTAATAGAAAGATACTAGAATGATTTGATGCACTTTGTTCCCAACAACCGCCCATGATGACTGCATTGCATCTCATAAATTTCTAGGTACTCGCAAATAGCTATTACAGTAATTTTCTGTTTGTTTACTAGGAATTGAAATTACATTGGGTTTTAATTCACAAGCTCCTTTTTCACCCCTTTTGAAAACAGAAATCTTACTTGTCCTTTTCCAGACTTTTAAAACCTCAACTACTATTCATGAGATTTCAAAGGTAACCTTTCACTTTTTGGAAATTGCTTTATCTTGCTTTTTAAGGAGCTTTGGATAAATGTCAGATATCTTCAAATAAGATGGATCTAAGTCTTCTGAATACTCTCTAACCTGTACTTTCTTTATGACTGAGAAATGCTTCTGGTTTCACAACCTTTTTTGTTAATTGTATTAATAACCTGAGCACAGTCTTTTTCTGCTGAGAACTCAAATAAGGGACTTGAGAATTTCAGACTCCATCACATTTGATAGCTTTCCCTCTGTTTTGAGCAGCGGAAACATTTTTCCTTGACAGTCTTCTTACCAACAATATAAGATAATTTCTTGTCATTCTTCTCAGCCCATGTAATATGCATCTTGATTTTTTGATCTCGCCTTTTTGACTTTTCCTTATAGGCAAATCTTATTGTTTTATATTTATCTTTAGCAACTTGATCTGTTTTCCATGTGTGCACAAGTCCTTCTTTTGCTGAAGGTCATATAAATACTCAGGAGTTGGCCACACTTGCTTTTTGACTCTATGTCTGTCCTCCCCCAGCTTTCACTTTTAGCTTCAGAGTAACTTCTTTGAAGTTCTACTGTCTCTCTTAAACAACATTTTCCTGAGACTTATTTTCTACAAAATCTTATCAGTTAGTTTTCTCAGGTGACAATGTTTTCCTTGCTTTACCTCTCTAAGTTGCTTCAGGTTGGTTGTACATGAATGCATCATAAATCACCAAGAAATATTGACTTATGATTTTTTAAGGCTTTGTTATAATGTTTTGCCAGTGATAAATATGGCTTTTTTTGGTTTGGAAGATTGCCACTGGACAAAAAAATATAATAAGTGCTTTCTGGGTTTGGGTTTTGGTTTTTTTTAAGTCTATTTTTTACTCTATATATAAACTAAGTTTAATATTTCTAACCATTGTGTTACAGAAATTATTATGAGCAGGAAAACAGCAGAATAAGGGATCATTTGGGTGGGCAGAAACAAGTACCATCACTCTCCCTCTTTCTTTGCCCACCACCACAGACATCCTGCGTTTTTAGAAGGTTAAGGAACAGATACTGAGAGGCATAAAAGCAGCTTAAACCATAGCAAGGAAAATATATTGCATGAGCAGCCGAAGTTAAAAATGGACTCATGCAATCAAATATATTCCCTTAGACAACTCAGGAATACAGGCAGTGCTCAGGCAGTCTGCAACAGTCCCTTTCACGGTGTCATCTATACAGCTACCTGGCAGAGCAAGCAAACACCGCCAGCCAACTCAGGCTTTTGGTACAAGCACACAGAAATCCACCCCAGGAATTCTGCAGCATTTCAAGGTCAGTCTCCGTGGCAAGGGCAAGAGATTTCCGCAGCAAACGTTTGTCAATCCTGCGGCTGTAATAACGCACTGCCATCTGCAGCCCCACACCCCCCGAATCCCCTGTCAGCTGCTGCCGAGCTGGAGGAGCCAGGGCTTTTCGTAATTCCGTGGTCACGCACACGCTGCCTGGTTTCTTTAACTCTTTCTCAGCACTTTGCTAATGAAACAGGCACAAAACCCCCAAACGCACAGAGCTCAAGAGGAAGCGTAAAGAGAGCAGAACAACAAAGATGATTTCTCGCTAGTCCAGACATTGCCAAGTGCCGGCAGGATGGAGAGGGGAGTGGGAAGGTGGCAGTGCCATATGCCCACGACGCAGAGCAAGCAGTTATAGATGCAGGAGAGGCTGCTGGATCCCCGGGGCCTGTTGAAGCCAAGAGCTGAAACCAGTCTGTAAGTCACTACCCAGACAACCCTGTGCTGCCAGGTTCAGGCTCCAGTGGCATATCACAACTGAAGAGAGAGGAGAAAACCAGCGCTACAGCAGCATTTGTTGAGAGAGAAGAAAACCAGCGCTACAGCAGCATTTGTGGACTTTCTTCCCAATTTCTGGCATTTCTCTTAACCAAAAAAAAAAAAAAAAAAAGGCATTTTGTTCTGTTCAGATCTCCTTGCTTACGATTCTAAACCCTCAAGCAGGCACAGACTATCTCAGGTTTATTTCTAGGGCGACGTGCCATCCGGAAGCCTGGAGCTGGAAACTTTGCTTGCTTCTCTGCAGACCCTGCAGAGCTTGAGCAGCAGCACATAGGATTTGCATATCCTTAACCTAGAGCACTTTCACTCCAGGCTGATAGCTCTGTGTTATCAAAGCCTGATAGGTTTTTTGTAGCGATCCTATAGCTTGCCACAAGCTGGTGGTGCCAGAATTGAAGTTGGGCATGAAGGTACAAGGCTGCTATTCAAAGCCACAGCCCAGCTCTACTTTCCTTAACATTTTGGTAGGTGCAGAGAGGGCTGTCTGGGACATGGACATTCATGAGACATTAAGAAATGGTTCACATCTGGCTTGAGTCAGTAATGGGCCCAAGATCTGCCCATTCTGAGGACATCATCCACAGGCAGCAAGCCCATCCACCTGGCTGGGAGCAGTTTACTGCACCATCCATCATTCACTGCGATTTCCAGTGCTTCCACACTTGCATCAGTCTGGCAACATCCAAACCAAAACCTTTTGCAGGGCTGGTGAAACCTCCTAGCTGACATTACCAGCATAAGCACAGAGGTGCAGAAGGATAAGCAAGGGTGAGTAGGAAGCCTTGTTGCTTCACAGTAGGCAATTCTGTCTTCAAAGCATTGCTTTAGGCTTGGCTGGGGTTTTAAATATGGGTGGGTATTTTAAGTTTCACTGCACAGCCAGTTCATTTCCACTTGGCCACTAAATACACAAAGTTTAACAGCACCATTCCACTCTCCAGCCCAAGAAGCTTTGCCTTATAAACCACTTGGTTTGTCATTACTACAGAGAAAGAAAACAAGGAAAAGCTTCTTTTAATAAGAGCTCTTACATATCAAAAAGCAAATGCCATTCAGGACAAAACTTGCTAATCAAATTCAGCTCTATATATAAGATATATAGATACAAGATACAAGACAAGATCTGGGCTAAACAGTCTCATTTTCACATACCTCTAGGTTTTCTTCAGTTACTGAACATACTTTTCTTTTTAACTTGATGACAGTTCCTGAAATAGCATATACTGGTAGTAAATTCTCCTAAATTATCATACCAGCCATTGCAACTGATCAATTTAATTTTGACTGATATGTTAAAGTGATTATAGAGGGACTAGGCTCCCAAATGTAATTGAATTTCAATAGAATTGTGGCACTTAGTTCCTTTCAATATGTAGAAGATTCCAGACTATAAGACTAAATATTAAATCTACTTGGAAAAAAAAAAAAAAAAGATTGCTACAAAAAATTTCCAAACTACCCTCATTTCATTTCATAAAGTTCTCTCCAATTTACATCGTTTTTCACCACATAAGAGAGATGACATTCAAAAAAGAAAATCCTAAGGAACCAGGAAAAGTTTTTATCGAGTACGATTTGTGAAACATTTGTTTAGCAGAATATATATAGGTCAGCAATTTTCACATTTTTGGTTTAAAATTCTGACCCACTAACAAAAAAATAACAAATACCTGTCCTTAAAATGAATTTAAAGGTACGATCAAATATTTAGTAATTAACATAATATATCTTTCTAGGATCATAGATGTTTCAGAGCTTTCCCTTTCTACTATGTGAGCTGATGCAGATTAACATGGGGGTTCTGGCACTTAAGAAAATTGAAAATAATTAATCTGTAATGGCATTGATGGAAAAAGTGTTCAAAATGTCAATAAAAGTGCTGCTTTAACAGTACTTCAAATATTCTACTTACGCAACTTAAGAGACACATCATCTGCCAGACTACACACTTTTCCATTAAGATCTATGAAAATCTGCAGGTGTTTAATTACCTACTCTCCCATTGTTCCCTGGCTGCAGCAGGAGTAGTTTGAACACCACCATGTAAAAATTAATGTACAATTTAATGTAACAGTTATGCAGATGAAATGAAAACTTTCCCTAGTTTCTATTTTGTATGAAAAGTCTCACACAAATAAACCACAGGTTGCTTTTCACCAGAAAGAGTTGTTTAAGTATTTCTATTCATTTCAAAACATTTCTGACTTATAGAAGGAGTTAAGTATCACTATTGCAATAATTAACATATGACCATAAAATATCTGAAAAAAACACTACGAGGAAAATTATATCTCACGAGAACAGTTTAAATACATGCTCTTTTTCCCAAAAGAAGGCGGCTGTTCAATAAAGTCTTGTTTCAGGAAATTATTCAAATTTTCATGGAATCAAAGCATAGTTGAAGTTGGAAAGATCTCTAGAGGGCATCTGGTCCAAACCCCCTGCCTAAGCAGCGCCACCCAGAGCTGGTTGCCCAGGACCATTTGCACACTGCTTTTGAGTACCTCCAGGGATCGAGACTCCACAACCTCCCTGGGCAATCTGTGCCAGTGCTCAGTCACCCTTGCAGTAAAGAATCGTTTCCTGATATTCAGAGGAAATCTCCTGTGTTTCTGTTTCTGCTCATCACCTCTGGTCCTGGCACTGGGCACCACTGAAAAGACCCTGGCTCTGTCCTCTGTGCACCCTCCCTCCAGGTGACATCCCCCTGAGCCTTCTCTCCTCTAGGCTGAGCAGTCACAGCTCTCTCAGCCTTTCCTCATAGGAGAGGCACTCCAGACCCTTAACCATCTTTGTGGCCCTCATTGGATTCTCTCCAGTATATCCATGTCTCTTTTGTACTGAGGAGCCCAGAACTAGACACATTACTCGAGCTGAGGCCTCACACAGGCTCTCACCTGAGCAGAGGGGCAGGATCACCTCCCTCCACCTGCTGGCAGTACTTTACCTAATGGATCCCAGGATGTCATTCACCTTCTTTGCAACCAGGGTGTATTGTTGACTTGTGTTCAACCTGGTGTTCTCCAGGACCTTGCCAAGCTGCTTTCCAGTTGGGCAGCCACCAGCATGGACTGGTGAATGGAGCTTTGCTTTTGAGTACCTCCAGGGATCGAGACTCCACAACCTCCCTGGGCAATCTGTGCCAGTGCTCAGTCACCCTTGCAGTAAAGAATCGTTTCCTGATATTCAGAGGAAATCTCCTGTGTTTCTGTTTCTGCTCATCACCTCTGGTCCTGGCACTGGGCACCACTGAAAAGACCCTGGCTCTGTCCTCTGTGCACCCTCCCTCCAGGTGACATCCCCCTGAGCCTTCTCTCCTCTAGGCTGAGCAGTCACAGCTCTCTCAGCCTTTCCTCATAGGAGAGGCACTCCAGACCCTTAACCATCTTTGTGGCCCTCATTGGATTCTCTCCAGTATATCCATGTCTCTTTTGTACTGAGGAGCCCAGAACTAGACACATTACTCGAGCTGAGGCCTCACACAGGCTCTCACCTGAGCAGAGGGGCAGGATCACCTCCCTCCACCTGCTGGCAGTACTTTACCTAATGGATCCCAGGATGTCATTCACCTTCTTTGCAACCAGGGTGTATTGTTGGCTTGTGTTCAACCTGGTGTTCTCCAGGACCTTGCCAAGCTGCTTTCCAGTTGGGCAGCCACCAGCATGGACTGGTGAATGGAGCTTTCTGTTCCTGTTAAACAGGACTGGACCCAGTACTGACCCCTGACCACCAGTCACTGGCCTCCAATTAGACTTTGCACCACTGATCACCACCCTCTGGGCCCAGCCATTCAGCTAGTTTTCAATCCATCTCACTGTCTGCTCATCCAGCCCATACATTAACAGCTTCTCAATGAGGATCTTATGGGAGAGAGTGTCAAAGGCCTTATGGAAGTCCATGTAGACAATATCCACTGCCTGCCCTGCATCTACCAGACCAGTCACTTCAACATAAAAGTTTATCGAGTTGGTCAAGTCAATGGTCAACCATGCTGACTACTCCTGATAATTTTCTCATCCTTAATGTGCCTGTTTTCCAGGATTAGCTGCTACATTACCTTCCTAGGGATCAAGGTGAAGCTCTCCAGACTTCAGTTCCCTCCTTCCTGCCCTTGTTGAATTCTTTTCTGCTAGAGTTCCATCAATGTCAGAAGGACTCAGACAGTACAGTTGGATGTTTTTGGCCAAGGACAATTATCCTGGGCTTGAATAAAATACAAAGAAAGTCGAGAAGTTTGGGATTTCTTCTGGCCTTGGTTCACAATCAAAACATTTTTTTTTGCAGGCTTCTCATTTTTCTGTTTCCTGCCTTGTCCCTTCAAGGCAAACCCACAAAAGGCAACCACTATTTATCTGTCTTGTTTATGAACCCTGAGTTAAATTTCTTTACACATATACACAAGGACCCAAAAGGACATCCCACTACATCTTCATTACCTCCACCCATTGCTTCGTCTTTGGTACCATACTTCACTCAATATCAACAGTCCAGGATCCACTTCAGGGAGCAGGCATCTGCTCTCTTTCAGTACAGGGGAGACTTCTCCTCTATTGCTAAAGCACTGTAGTGTGAAAAAGCAGGAAAGACATCCGATCTCTTCTGGAACGGCTCAGTGGATAAATATCCTTTTCACAGTTCAATGATGCTTAGTTGTGTTCATTCCTCAGGTTTAGGTGTTAAATTCAGAACATCACCCTCCAAGCTAACAGGGGTTGAGCCACCCTCCACCTTTGCCATTCTTCTTTTGCTTCTATGAAGAATGAAGAATTAATTAGCAATAGGACCAAGGAAAGAGAGTGAGGATAACAGCATGGAATGGTTTTGGACTAGATGATTTCCAAAGGTCCCTTCCAACCCTAATGAATCTGTGATTCTGTGAATAGTGTCCAGGAC
>NW_009910422.1:79580-102284 GCF_000696875.1 Nestor notabilis
GGAAAGAGTTTTAAGTTTCACTCACTGGTCCCTTTGAAACATTTTATTCAGTTTTCTCAAGGGAAATTTTATCAGAACAACCTAGGACTTTGCAGTCTCTTCTGAGATTAGCAGAAACTATTTGCTTGCATCTCAAGGAAACTGAATGTTATCCCTGTCTAAAGGAACACAGATCATTTCTTTCAGGCCCAGCTCCTTGGTGCAATGGTGAAGGGCCATATTGTGTTGTGCTTGCCAATGGCCCTGGTCCCATAGCACCTTGTAACCCTAATCCCAAAGCTCATAGTCTTTCTGAACACTTCAAGCCAGAGAATGTGACACCACTGCACCAGCTTTACAGACAGACAGCTGAATCCCAGGACAATCTATATCTTTACAATCCTTTGTCAAAAGGGCTCGTTGCTTTCAAAGATATCCTGGAATATATTTTACATTATTGTTGCCTCCTTAAATAAAAAGGCGTAATTAGGCTTTTCACTTGCCAGTTGTCCCTTAAGGGGAAATTACTTCCCAGCTCTAAAGATAGCTATGGCCATCAGAGGTAGATCGTGCCTAAATCTGCCGTAAAAATGTGAGATAGATGAGGTCAGCTGTTTTGTTAGCCTTCTGATTTCTGATCAAGGTACTTCTTTCCCTGTGTAGAGATCACGACCTGTCCCATCGTCATTACAGCTAGTGTTGCTAACTTAAGTTTTGTGGAAGTTATTTATAGCTTTTCACATTATCTCCTGGGAACTGTAGAAGCCCTGCTTGTCTTGTTTCAAGGCAAATTTAGGCTTGTTCTGTCTATGTCCCAGACTAACCAAATAAAAAAAGCCTCGAAGCTGTACAGTCCTGTTAGCAGCGGATTGCACCCAGGCTAATAATGTCTGTAAAAAAACTCAAAAAGACAACCCAGACATTCCCCAATTTAGGTTACAACCAGATTGTTATTAAGCCTCTTGATATAGCACAATCTTTGCTGTTCAGGACTGAATGTCATTCTCAGATCTGAAAAGTGCAAGTCCCAGGCTTCCCCACTATATATCTGACAACATGTGGATGCTGCATGAGGCAGTAGTAAAAATCTCACAGCGGGAATTTCCTTACTCTTTATACCTGGTGCTGTTCACCACCAAACCTGACCGTCTGAAAATACATCATTTCATAGGAGGTTGCCAAATTTTGCTGAACAAATTGGCTTATGCAATTTTGATATTTTCACAAAGCTAAAAATACAAAAAAGGGAGTGGAAAGGAGGTGGTAAGGGAATCATGTTGAGATCTTTAAATATATAGAATAGAACTAAGAGAGCAATACTTGTTTTTAGTAGTTGGAGGAACCTTTCGGAGCATGAGAGAGAAAGAGAGAGACAAAGATTTAAATTCAATTCTTTTCTTTTCCTATTATGCAGGACCACAGCATCAACACCCAGCAATTGAGAGAAGAGATACATCATTAAACTTATTTATAGCATTAGCTACTTTGCATTCATCCACACAAGTGAAACTGTAAAAAGAAGAAAAAATTATAAAGGGAGTGTGTGGTTCTTTCATTAGCTTGTCTGTAATGTTGGATTGGTCCATAAATTAATGTGTAAAAAAGGACAGAAAAAAAAAAAAGAATTCAAAGCTTTGCCATTGTAATTACAGCTCTTTAAATATCAAAAGACACAAAGAAAGATTCCTTTTGAAAAGAGTACCGATTCTCTTGGCAAGCCACTATTAAATACTTGCATAAATCTACAGTCTGTATCCTGCAAGTTGAGGTGACATTGCTATCATGGCTTACAGGTCTTTTCATGTGACTAGTGGTTCACCTCAGTATTTATCAGGATACCTTGATGGAATAAGACACTTTCCTTCTGTCAAGGGTGAAGGGCTAGGAAGTAGCAACTGAGAAAGCTTATAAGAAGGACCTTGATCAAAGATAACTGAATTGACTTGAGCTGTTCCAGATACAGACTCTGAAAGTTTCTTTGGTACCACTCAGACATCCAGGTGCAGTTTTATCACAGATTAACCAGTATCTCCTCGATAGCATGGCCCCTGCACAAGTACCATGTCACAGCAGCAGACAGATGGCTGCATCCTTCTGCCTTCTAAATCACATTGTATTTGGTTCCAGAAAGGCACCAAAACTACCAGACAAAATATATTAGTAAAACACCTTCTAATGTGCAAAGCAGAGTGGATTATTAGGCATTGCAATTTCTAAACTAAATGCCACAGGGCTCAGCTCTCATGCCCAGTTTGCTCCCTCCCTGGCAACCTTTCTCTAGTCTCCCAGCGAGCCTCTGTCTTCTGAAGGGTGCCACAGATAAAAGGATTCATACAATCATAGAATTGCTTGGGTTGAAAAGGACCTTAGGATCATCTAGTTCCAACCCTCCTGACATGGGCAGGGACACCTTCACTAGACCAAGTTGCTCAAAGCCCAACCAACCTGGCCTTTAACACTGTCAGGGATGGAGCATTCACCACTTCCTTTGGAAGCCTGTTCCAGTGCCTCACCACTCTCACAGCAAAAGAGTTCTTCCTTAGATCTAACCTAAATCTCCCCTGTTTAAGTTTGAAGCCATTACCCCTCATCCTATCACTGCAGTCCCTGATGAAGAGTACATTTAATTTAGAGTACATTTCTCAGACTGCAAGCTTTTTCAGGTCCAGTCCCATATAAAAGCAGTAGCTCCAGATAATTTCTAAAAATGCCAAATCCCACACTGTATGGGGGTTTCATAGCCCAAAATAATCATGCACTACTGAAATAATCCAGAAGCAAGCTTTTTATGAAGCTGAACAAGTGTTTCCACAAGGTTGAGGTTAATACATGTGAGAGCAACTACAGCTTCTAAGTTTTTCATGGGGCTGGCTGTTTCCTCAGGCTGCATCCTCACAGCTGTCAGGCTGCCCAGCAGAAGCTGCTCTGTTGATGCTCAATAGCCATAGGTAGATCCCATATGTAGCACAGCAGCATTAAGCCTTGGTAATAGCACAGCCTGGCTTCTGATTTGGTACTTTCAAACAAAATCCAGGACACAGCTCATCAGGTACACAATGGAAGGAGAGAGTTCTTAGGTGGAACACAGCTAGGTTTCCCCAACTGCTAGAAACATAAGCCAGTGCCCAGAAATGGGAGGGTGCACAGGGGAAGGACAGCTGGGGAACCTGGGTACTCTCCTGTTCTTGATCCTCAACCATGGAGTCAGAGCAGACCAGATGAGGTACCATCCCTTCTCACTTACATGCATTAATCTGCAATCTACCTGGAGGTATGGGAGTACCGTGTGACCCAGCTGGTCTTCCAGGGTGCAGGAGTGACCTGGACTTCAGGAAGGCAACAGGAAAGGACCACCTCAGGTTTCACAGCTGAGACATGCAGAAATGTAGACCCAGAAGCAGTGTGGTGCACACCACAGAGAGCTTCTTCCCCTAGCTCATACTCAAGTATTGCAGGTGAAAGAGCTAATTGCTAAGTGCAACGAATTCACAAAGCCAGCTATGCGGTCTGGACAGTATCTCTGTCAACAGTTCATATTTGAAGCAAACTGGATTTAACATTCACCAGGAAGAAAAGCAGCTGCTGTCACAGATGCCCTAACCATCAAAATTACCCAGTGCTTTTTTCACTAACTTGCCTGCTAGTGATGAAGAAAAAGTTCAAGAGCAGACCCTTGAGGTACACTGTGCTTCCTGCTTCTAAGATTGACTTGACACCATTTAGTACAACCTAAGCACATTCTTATTTGCAAGCTAACAAGCCAGTTAATTATGAAAAGCAACAGGTTTTGGCCTAAAGCCAAATTATAGTGGTGTCATTAGTCTCTGCTTTGTAACCAAATCAAGAGTCCTGCCTGGATTCTATTCTCTGAACTCTTCAGTTCAATGATACTGTGCTGTAGGACTCCAAGTAGGTGCTGACACACACGCATTGTAACAGCAGGCACAATGATAGCAATAATCATCCCATACTTGCAAAGGATTTTTCACCTTGAAATGTTCAGAATCTCTTTGTAAAAAATGTAACTTCAAACAAACAAGTCTCTCCTGTGCATCTGCCCACCTGAACGCAAAGAGACATCACCTAGGCTAACATATAAAGTTTAGCCTGGAGGCTGCCTATCCCCCAGCAATGCTCCTACCTTCACAACTGCTTATCCCAGTATTGCCCCATCTCTGAATGCCCTCACATTGGACTTCGTGTAGATTACCCCTAAAGACTGCTTATGAATTTAATTTCAAATAATAGTGCTTTTAGAGAACAGGTGAAGGCTGTATACCTGACAAATATTTTTTTTTCAATGAGGATACTTACATTATACTTGAATTAGAATATTATTCACATTAAAAATGCAGGTCTGTTTGGTGCACCATATACATCTTAAAACTATATTCATGTAGGGGAAAGAAAGTCAATGAATTCTGAAGCAGAGACACAATTTCAAGCGAGATGGTGGTCCCCTAAAGATTTTTCACTGCTGTGCTACCCCCTGGAGTCACTTGCTGAATTGCTGAGCAGGCTGGAGAAGCTGCCATGAGCCTCCTAACCCATCAATGTGCCATGCACAGCCCAGTGATACAAGTGAGCTGGCTGCAGCAAGCCAAGCAAATTGCTTTATTCATAAATTGTAAAGGCTCGGTCTGAATTTCATTCAGTATTGTAAAGCATTGTAGTATAAGCCAGCAGGATCAATTGCTCATCTCATCTGATTTCTGCAAAATGTGAAACAATGGGAATTCACCCTGTGACTTCTGTGTTGCTGCTTCTGATAAAATATTATGCAAACATATTAAGGAAACCAATGGAAAACACCTGAGATGTCTATCTACGTTAAAGTTTTATTACTTCTGGGATCTCAAAAGGCTTAGGAAACATCACTGAACGTTGTTTCATACATACTCATGAAAGGGTAACATAATAAAACCAGGTCAAACAACACTCAATACTAAATCTAATGTGAAGTATGTAAAAGAAAGAAATACAGGGTTTGTTGTAAGAATTATTAGAAGAGAAGGAACAAATAACTACCTGTGACTGTGGGGTTTTAGGTAAGTATTTTAGGGGTAGTTTGTTGGATTTTTTTAACTGGCACATTTTACATCCAAGGAAGGATGCAATTAATTTTCCTCATTTTTCTTCTGACTAAATTTGGAGCAGCTGAGAGGTTGGTTATTTCTAACCATCTTTAAAAATGGACTTATAATGTTGCCATCTGTTGGCATATGACAGATATAGCATCCCATGATTCCAGACAGAGTGATACAGAAAATTAAAGGGACAGATGTGAGAAATACATGCTCTCATTTGGTTCCAGTGCTCACATCTGTTCTCCTCAAAGATTTTTCAATCATATAAATCTATCCTCAGAAGCTAGTACCTTGAAATGTTATGGCATTTCTGGTAATCATAAAAAGCATATTCAAGTAGAGTTTACTGCATTCCAAAACATCACTGGATTCATAAAAATCTGGTTTCCATCAACAGGAGACAAAGTACATAGCAACATTACTTGTCTGCTTAACTTCCCTCTCTCTCCTTCACAAATCAAAATCTAAAGGGTAGGTGACTGATGCAACTGTAACAGAATCGCAAGCACACAATTTCAACAGGTACCTGCAAATACTGTATGTTTCCACAGCACCTGAAAGGGAAATTGGCATCTCCTTCTAATAATTACTGAACACTGCCCTGCCCCTGTGTGGATCACAGACACTGTTACCCCTAGCCTGCTGGTGTAAGAGCATTTCTTGTCACTGAAGTGGTTGCCTGCCGTTGCAACACATCTGTCTTCATTTGGAATGTCACTCATTTCTTTTCACAGTGCTTTTGACAGGCTGGCTGCTAATGCTTCCATCAGCTGCAAAGATTTTTTCTCTCCCTGCTTCCCTGTCTCAGCCATTCTACTCACACAGCATCAGCCATCTCCAGCCCCAGAAGTCCCTTCACTGTTTTGAATGGTGTGAGACCTCATAGCTCCACACAGTCACAACATGAAATAACCACAAAACCAGACAGTTTGTTAATCATCTCAATCCTACCTTCGTCATCTACCTGTTACCCCTCTTTCCTTTGGATTTTAAGCTTGCATGTCATTTTCACCCAACAAGGATTACAAATTACATTCTTCACCGCCTCCCTCATTATTCTGTTAATTGGAATGGGGGCTAAGGGCACCTGCATATTTGTGAGACACACACATATGCTTCTATGGTCAAACTTATACCTCCTTTTTTATTCACAGGTAGATTTTGGTGGTGAATAGAGAAATGATACCCAAATTCTTATTTCACCTTAGGTGCAGTGAACCCATTTTCACCTTAAGTACAACATATCTCCTTCTCTGTAATAAACTACATAAATTCTCTACCAAAATCTCAGTGCCATCAAAAATTAAAAGGTGTAGTACAAAGCAAACAATGTTGGAGCTACACAAGCATGCTGATAATTCATGTGAGCAGTTTTCAGTATTTACAGAAAGCATTGACTGGTACAGTTCACTGGCCCCATGAGCACTGTGTTCAATCATTAAAGTGTGAGCAGTCTTTATTTGCATTGCAATAACATTCTGTATCCCCAGCCCAGAACCCTGGTGTGCTCAGTGCTTACAAACAACTACCAAATCATGATCTGCATTTGAGCATTACTTTCTTCTTTTTTTTTTCCATTAAAAACTGATTTAATCTTTGACAGCTCCTCATTTTTCTATATATTTTCAATTATTTTAAAACATAAAATGACCTGCAGGCTATCAAGAGGAAGTCAGTATTCCTTCACTCAGCTCCTGCATAAAGCACTGAAGTAAGTTGAAGAGTCTAACTATTGCATATTTCAGAATGGCCAATAACCTATATAGATTTCACAATACATAAGCAATTACATGCTTGGCTTTGGATAGAAATACTTGGCAACAGAACTGTTTGTACCTCTTACTCCCCAGGAAAATGAGTGAAAATATAGCGGAAAAATCTTTTCTGCCAAAAGATCCTGAATTTAAGACCAAAGCATTTTTCTGTAGCAGCTGGTACTTATCACTGCCTCTCTATACATGATTGAAGTTCAAAGACAACAATAGAAGTAACCACAGATTCTGAAGTTTCAGGTGCCAGTATGTAGCAAGACCAGTGATTCAATATATCCCTCCTGTGGGTGCCCTCAACTTAAAACTTGTGGCCACACAGCAGGGCCATAATTTGTGTTGCCATGAGAAGCAAACCCACCAGACCCAAAGAAAAGAGCAAAATTAAGTAAAATTAAGATGTTCATGTCTACTGTCTCTCAGAAGTATTTTGTCTCATATTTAATTACACTTAAATTATATTTCTATGCTTACTACAATTCAGTCAGAAAATACGGTTAGACTAGGATTTATTACAGAGAAATGTGCACTTATGATATGTGGCACAAAATTTTCAAGCACCTTTTCCTTGCAGATATAGTCAAGGTACTTTTTTGGCATGTGAAGGAAGAATATATCACCTATGTCATCTTCTACAGAAGGGAAAAAGAATAGTAATCGTCTCAGCCACCTCCTACTTGAATTCCTTGATAACATCACTCACCTCTTCCTTTCCTATATAACCCACCAATTTTCCAGTTCCTAAAATCTTGCAAATATTTTGACCACACTCATTCAGTCCTTCCCTCATCAACTTTCTGCTGAACTTCTTGTCCCCTCATTTAAGCATCTTTCCTACTTTCCCCTCTCCTTTTGCTTTATTCTTTTACTTTCTTGTGCCTCCTTCTGTGCTCAGGATGATAAATTCAAAAGCTGGTCCACAGTTAGCAATTTATCTGCTTTTTTCATGTTTTCATCCTTACTGATAGTCCTATGCAAGATCTTCCACTTAAGTCAATTACTTATACAACTGCCTGTCTCTTGAATTCCTTCTCAAATGGGATTTTTTCCAAATTAGCTCTAGGACTATGAAGAATAGCTATGTGTGCTGGTTTTCTTCACTCAGAATCTTAGCTGTGGTAGAGATTAATGTCACCTAAGTTTAGCCAGCTGACCAAAAAGCTTACTTTGAAAGTTAGATGCAGTAGCTACTAGCAGCTTTAAACTTCTTCATACAACACAAATGAAAGCCTCCTGGGTCATGACTGGAGACAACCTGAAAAAAACGACTGGGAAGCAAGCTCCTGACACAGGTGTGGTGAAGCTGAGTTGGTGATTTCAAGAGCATTTGAGAAATGCTTGGTGCACTTCAGAAAAAAGGTGTTATACAAAAAAGAGTCATCATGGTATCAGACTTCAGCTGCCCTAAAAAGAAGAGGAGAAGCAACAACTGAAGTAATGAGGCACCCTATTCTGTCAGGCTATGTTAGTCAGCCTCATATCTCGCCTACTGTGTCAGGGACATAAGCGGAGAAACATTAAATTTTCCAAATCCTGAAAAGGCTCAAGCACAGATAAGGTACTGGGATGCCTGGCACTTGCAAAAGTCAAATAAATCTGGCCTTGCACTGAATACAATTTTATCATTTTTAATTAACATCCAAAAATCAATAAACTTTAGAGGTATATTAATGCAGGTACATTCAGATTTCCAGAGCAGTTGAGTAGGTAGGTTCACTGTGAGGCCAAAATACTTGCTTTCTGGCATTTATATGTTGATGAGCATGACTCATGAGCAGAGTGCATTGTGAAAGCGGGTAACTGGTTCCAGCCCTGTCCTGAGTGGGAAGAGGGTGTGGAGTCAGGACCACACCACAGGAGATGGAAACAGGACCTGTATCCACTCGTACAAACAAGGGCTTAACAGCTCATTATAATGCCCTCCAATAAAGCCTCTCCAGACAAAAGCAGAGTGATGCACCCTTAGGAATTTAAAGTTACCAAGAAAGTCAATTTCAAATCCTGCATCATGGTACAAACAGGTTTTTTAAAGACTTTCAAATTTAAAAATCAGAAAAAAGTGTTCACCTGGCCATTTTGAAAAGGAAAAACACTTGAAATGTTTAATGTTCCTATGTCACTAGGGAAAGGCTGTGTAAAAAGTAGTTCTGTTTATTACACTAGCATCCATGTTCATTAATTCTTACGATGGTATCATTTCACGTACTAGAAAGTAATTGCCAAAACCATGCTTCCAAAAACATATCAATTGATCAGAAAATGCTGATGGGATGAACTAATTTATGCAGACCAAGGAGGAATATGTATATAATCCCCTCACAGCTGGAAGAGACTGAGTACACAGAAGCCTGCAGAGTTGTAGTAGCAAAGCCCTTCTTTGATGGTTATATTCAACACCCCTACACCACTGCCATCTGCTGGCAAACACAAAATAAAAGTTTCACTTCAGAAAAGAGAGGAAAGAGAGGAAAGAGAGGAAAGAGAGGAAAGAGAGGAAAGAGAGGAAAGAGAGGAAAGAGAGGAAAGAGAGGAAAGAGAGGAAAGAGAGGAAAGAGAGGAAAGAGAGGAAAGAGAGGAAAGAGAGGAAAGAGAGGAAAGAGAGGAAAGAGAGGAAAGAGAGGAAAGAGAGGAAAGAGAGGAAAGAGAGGAAAGAGAGGAAAGAGAGGAAAGAGAGGAAAGAGAGGAAAGAGAGGAAAGAGAGGAAAGAGAGGAAAGAGAGGAAAGAGAGGAAAGAGAGGAAAGAGAGGAAAAAAAGATAAAAGAAAATCAGTAATGTTTAACCATGAAGTTGTAAAGGATTAAAAAAGAAGCATAGCTGAAGGTAAGGCACGTGCAAGGTCCAGGGTGGCAGCAAGGCACCTGCCTTCACCACGCCACTGGAGACACCCCAAGTTTGGAAAGCACTTCAGCTTCCACCAGCAGCATCAGCAGCACTGAGAAATATGACAATGCAAAGTCAACATGTCACAGTATTTTGTTCCTCTTGCTAGTCACTTTAGGTTTTCCATGAAATCCAAAGGGTCTCTGGTGACAGGCAAAGCAATACATAACAGAGAGCTCCAAGCACTTTTCTCTTTGTTAGAGACAGTAGCGATAGTACAAGGGGTAATGAGTTCAGACTTAAACAGGGGAGATTTAGGTTAGATATAAGGAAGAAGTTCTTTACTGTGAGGGTGCTGAAGCACTGGAACAGGCTGCCCAAAAAATGTGGTAAATGCTCTATCCCTGGCAGTGCTAAAGGCCAGGTCAAACATAGTCTTGGGTGACCCGGTTTAGAGTGTGGTGTCCCTGCCCATGGCAGGGAGGTTGGAACTAGATGATCTTAAGATCCTTTCCAGCCCAAACCATTCTCTGATTCTATGATAATTTACACAAAGCATTTACAGTGCAAGTGCTTTGATTTGCCCTGACCAAAGGGTGGGTCATTTGATCAATACAGGTTGAAACACCAGCAATAAGCTTTTCTATGCATTTCTTGTCAAGAAGGAAAAGCATTCAGTTCTTAAAACCCAGTTACCAGTCCCAAAAAAGGAAGCAACCTTCACAGCTCTGGAAATGGTTCAAATGTTTCAGATGAAAAACAAACAAAAAACCTCTTTTAGATAGGATAGAAAAATAATAATTACTACTATTAGCAAACAACAAAAATGTAGATTTTGTGATTTAATGACTAGTTGGAATTTTTCAGTAGAACAAGATTGTGCCTGAGGAAACAATCAACAGCCCCAAAATTATCACATATCATTTGACACATCTACATTATCCATATTATGACAGGATCAAAGAGACTTAGTCATGGACCAGGACTCCATTTAGCAGCAGGACAACATAGAAGCCTGCAGGGTTAGAGTGGGAGATGGGACACACAGGGACAGACAACACAGACAAAACACAACACCCAAACCCCAGACATCTTTGCCTTACCACACAGGGTTTGTAAGGTAACAGAAGAAGAAATACAATGAAGTCACAAATGGCAGATTCCATCCATCCGTTGGCAGTGAATCATGGTAGCAATGACAAAAAGTTCCTCTGGGGTGCCCTGGGTTCACATCACAGAACACAGTGAGTCGTCCTCATGTCTTGCCATGGACAGTAGACACTACTTACAGATTATTAATTGAATCTAGGCAGCTGTATAAAAGCCAGCTGAACCTCACCTCATGGCAGGGGAAGTACAAGGAGGTGAGATGCTGCTGGTCAGCATCAGCATTTATAGTCAAATCACCTAACAATCCTGTCAAAAAAGCAGAGAAGATGAAGCTTTTGAAGGAGGGTACCGTGATAAGTCGGTAGCATGAAAAAGGATGATGAAAAATATGAAAAATTAAAAGATAGAAAGAAATTGGCATGTTAGGCTATTTCAGAGGAAGAAGTTGGCATATTCACAGTGGAATAAAGAAGGTGGGTAGGCTGGGAAGGAACTGTGAAATGAAGCTTGTGTGTGATATGCTAAAGAAGTGATAAAGTCTAAGGAATGGCCTAAAAAAAAACTTTTCAGCTGTGTCCTGCACATTTGCATAGAGTGGCTGCAATTCCCATGCCAAGATAGATATTATAACAACTGACTAGAAAATTAGGAATATTTTACCTGTGTAATTGGGTTGAAAAGACCATCTCTACCAGAAACACCAGAAAAATCTGCAACAATTGGCTGTAACATGCCAGAGAGCAAAGATGGTACTCAAAAATATACCTCCCTTTATAGGCTTGAATTAAGTAAGCAAAGTTGCCTTCAGAGATAAATATGGGATGTGGATGTGTGAATATATAGCAGAAAGTAAAATTTGTCTTCTTTTTATATATGTACGATGTATGCTTTATATATATGCATGTGTGCATGTATAAAACATGTTTGTATTTATACAAATGTAAAGGCTATAAATACATATAGGCCCTTTAGGGACTTGACTAATGGCTCGACATTCATGATACCACAAAGTTAAAAGGGGGGGTGAGTGGGGAGGAGAAGGTAGTTTGACAACAGTGAGTAAGTTTGCAACTCCAGAAATAAAAGCAATCTCTGCCAAATACAGTTCAAATATGACACCATTCATTTTAAAAAGAAAGAGAGGGAACAGAGGAATAAAAGCTAAAACCAGATGTAGTCAAAGCATTATCGCTGCTAAGAACTAGAAAGAAATCACCAGGAGCTTGTGATTGTTGCTTATGAGGAATACAAGGGAAAGAAGCAGAATAGGAAATGGCCTAGCATGATTTTCTAGAATTGAAAAGCAAAAATGATAGAAGGTAGGACCTCTGCTGATCTTGGAGAAGCAAAAGTGAGAGAAAAAAACAAAAGCTGAAGCCAACACTGATAGATCAACAGTCAGAGAGCAGATGTACCTGATAAGCAGTGCTAGAGAATGTGCTGTGATGGCTGGAAATAGGGAATAAAGCAGTGAAGACAGAGGGCACAGTTTGCTAAAGAATAAGTTAGGTGAATGATCTCTTGAGGGAAGTTTGAAACAAGACTGTAGATCAAACTAAAATGTAAGAGAAAGAAAGTATGCAGCTAATAGAGAGTGGGTACTTGATGCCAAAATTAAGCCTGAAGTATTAATTCCCATTCAAGTCAGAGGAAAGTGTTATCTATGCCTTAGCTTTTTGGCCTATGATGTAGACAGTCTCAAGAGATCGAGCCTTCTCTTTGCCCAGGAGCCCAGCTTCCATGATCAAATATTAAAGCATGTGTGTTATGGAACATAAGTAGATAAATGGAGCATTATAGAGAAGTAAACAAGCAATATGACATTGAGCAGAGATCTTGCAAATGAGGGAGGAAAAATATCAGCATTTTCTTTCAGTTTGGGTCTGGAGTTTTTCCTGAATTTGAATTAAGTGTCAAGATCAAATGTGAATGTAATTAATTATTTAAAGATAGGATGCTTTGGGGGAAAGCCTTGGGGTTTTGATAATTTGTGAATAACTTTTAATCTTTAATTTTTTTTTACTACACTTTCTTTTGAATAATATCTTAAGCAGTGCATCCTCTGAAGTTCCCATGAGCTCCAATTTGAGGGTGGTAAATAACATGCTTTGGAACTCAGAAATAATCTTCCATATTCCAAATATTATAAACTTGAAAACATTGGAACACTTCTTTTTTTTCCCCTTCTTTGTGGAGTTTTATTTTCTTCTTATAACTTTGGAGACTGTTTTGATTGTAATGGGAAATATTTTATCTCACTTATTGACCAATCATGCCCCTAAGGTCTATACCAAACAGTAAAACAAGTACAAAACTATACCCTGTATTTTGAAAGTGTAATAAATGCTACAAATGCTTCTCTTGGTTAAGTATATTTTTTCCCCAATTCCTTTATCAATGTCAGAGCAAGTATAGATTTTTGGTTGATTATTTATTTCTAATATTGTTCATTCAGAGGGATTAGCTCACTACTAACTGTGAGGCAACTGCCATTCCCATTCAGAAAGCAGCTCATCTAGGGCCTAACAGTTAAGTAATAACGTGACAATAAATCTGACATAGAAACTGCATCTCATGACACTTCAGCTTCCACTCTGTCCACTGGACTACATAACCTGATATCTAATGCAATGCAATTTGCTGCAGATCTTCCATTCCACTTTTCAGAAAGAAAGAAAAGTTCCCTGGATCAAATATTTAGAAAGCAGCCAGTCTGGCTGCATCGTCAGTATCCTTTTTCAAGTATTGCAACAAGTATCAGAGCAATAAGTAACATCAGATGCATGATAAACTCTTCAATAGCAACTGGTTTAGATCTATTACTTGTAGCCAGAGAAAGAAAACCAAATTTCTGAAGGCAAGAGGTCTTATACTGTGCTTGGCCAATGGAAAATCTAACATAGACAACTTCATTCCTACTCATTGTTTTACATCTACGAATGGTCACAAAATTATCCTGTTTCAAAAAAGCTAAGAATTCTTTGAAGATAGAATGAATCAAACTAAACAAACCTTGACCACAACCAAATATTCCAATACCAAACTGATGGCAGCCTCTGGGAGAAGTAAACAGATCCAAAATCCATGCAACTGTATCTGCAGTTGAGGCAGCATTCAGCCTTCTTTATGATGGATGTGAAAGACTGACTACATGACCTGAGCCATAGCCTCTGAGGAATCTAGTAGTAGGCATCAGCACCTTTTGCTGCCACTGGCATAGGTGAGATCTCAGCAACACAGGTCTCCAGACATCAGAGCAGTATTCCATTTCAGACATGAAAATCTGGCTCAAGGAGCTAACAGCAAACTACAGCTCAGAATCTACAATAAGGGACCACAGTTTATGGACCAGAGACTACTTCCACGAGGGACCAGACTCCAGAGTGAACTGACACTTTCCATACATAACACCAATCTATATTATTCTGAATATAGCCGCAAAGCTGGTTTGTTTGGTTCTTTGGGTTTGCTTTTCTTTTTAATGCTTTGTTAATAAGCAGCTAAGTTGTCAAAGGTCATAGAATGACTTCCAACCTGATGATCTCATGAGTGTACATCTGCCCACAGGAATAAAAGTGCCAACAAGATGAGTTGTTTATCTCTTGGCCCAAATGGCAGAGTACAGCTATGAAGGTCAGACGTTACATTTGCAAGAAGTGACAGAGTTTCAGCATCAACTTCATAATTTTAGCAGCTATAACTGGAAACTCTCTAGACATGTGAATGGCAATAAGGAAGGACAAGTACATATGGGAAGATGAAGGTCGTTGTACTGTATAATACTATGTTGTCGTGTATACTAGTACATGACAGCTGGAACCTAACAAGGTCAACTTGTCACCAAAAAAAAAAAACTTCAAGTAATTACAGTGGACAGACATGCCAGAGTGCCCCAGCTTTCATTTGATGCTCTGCCTAGGAATTAAGAATGGCATGATTAGTTTGCAGGAAGAAAAGATATCAACAAAACTACTGAAGTAAAAAGAAAGGTTAATTCTTCCTTTTTATACTGGAAATTTATGTCTTAACCCACATGTTGTTTGAAACAGTCATCAAAATCCTTCAGCCTTCTTTTCTCCTCATTTATAATTTCTTCATAGATTTTTTATTTATTTATTTCCTTTAAATTAATCACAAGTCCTTGGAACCTCAGGTTATTAGATTTTTGCATTTTCACCTCAGGAGCTGTTTCAAATCAACTGTAAGAACCCAGAGACAATGAATGACGATCATAATTCTTCTACGAGGAAGATGGTAACATGGACAACTATCCACCAGTAAATGGGTAACTTGAATGAATGAGAGCAAGAGCGAAAAGAAACCATAGAGGTGGTGTGAAGGTTATTCTAGTTAAAAGCACTCTCTCATGCCATAAACATACCTTAAAATAAGAAGATTAAAGAAAAACAGTTCTCTCTCCATTTGCAGGCCTCATTTAATAACACTAGAAAACTTTCAAAATAAAAACATCAAGGAGATTGGGAATATCTGTAACTTGACTCATAAAAGGTCTTGGTGACCTTTGATCCAAACAGGGTCTTACCCTGCGATTAAAAAAAAATATATATTTCTTTAACCTAAAAACTAACGTCCCCAGACCTCTGCACATTCATTTGAATGAACAGCAGTGGAAAATCTGTTAAGGCAGACAAATTGTTGCCATTAGATTTCAGAAGGAGCAGTCTTTAAAAGGACAGAAGCTTATTGCTCCTTCCTTCCTGTCCAATGCAAAATTCCACCAAATTACAGCTGTGGCAGAGTTACTGAATTAAAAAAAAAAAAAAAAAAAAAAGGCGAAAAAAAAAAATGAGAGAAGATAACACTCATTATGCTCAGGTCTAAATTCTGATAAGCCTAAATCTCAAGAGTTTAGATGTTAATTCAATCTTTCAAAAATTCAGAAGTGAGAACAAGTCCATGTTTTGATGCTCCAATTTCAGAGCAAACATCCAAAACAGACAAAACGTTATATTATATTCTTATTTTTAAGTCAGTGAGAGAGCAACCCAAGATTCTACAAATGAATCTTGATTTTAATTGTTTGTATTTTCTTTACAGAGCTCTACATGTACAGATTTCTTCCTAGAAGCATAATTTCCTTGTTTAGAACAAAGACTAATGGAGTCATCAAAACAAAAAGAATTTCTACCATTTCTCTTTTAAGAAAGTGATTGTCATTTGTGGGTAGAGAAATATTGCAAAATCATACCTAACAGCACACACCTCGTGAATTGTATCGGAATCCTATCGGGAAGTATGAATTTCTTCCCTTCCTCAGTGACTTGTTAACACAGATGTCAGAGCTGGACTTCTGGATTTTTGGACTGCACTAACTTCCACTTCTGTATCTCTTTATTTGAGTTTATGAAGTTAATTTAGATACACTACATACAACAGATACTACATCACAATACAGGATACAATATCACATTTGGGCTTCTCAGCTGAGATCCCAGATGTCAGCATTGAACCAAGACCTCAGCTTTCCCTGGTCACAATTCTGTACATGCAGCTTATACTATGTATAAACTGTTTGACAGCTTAGTTTCCATTTAACTTTCTATGTTTTAAAACTACAGCCAGAGCTGACATAGAGGGAGGTGACCACTGCACAGAACTGATAGGATCAGTAAATCTGCCACTCCTTACAATATATTTAGCTCTACAGGTGCTATAGAAGCAGATATGCTAGCATGAAAACAATATCAAGCTGTCTGGCTGCAATGAGGGCTTCTAGCATGTTGATGAAGTCTCACTTCCGTATGCATTTAAACTCTGAACTCTCATTTTTAGTGCTCTAGTGCACATTAAAAATCACTAGTCTGATTTTTACTTGAGCATAGGTTTTCTAATCTGAGAACACTGGTTTTGGTCCTGAGTGCGTTTTTATCTTCAGTTAAATCTTTTTCCACCGACACCTAACGATCTTCAGTTATATCTTTGATTATTAAAGAAATATTTAATAATTTGCTCTGAACTCTGGACTGATTTCATTAGGGCCACAAAAATGATCAGAGGGATGGAGTACCTCTCCTATGAGGAAAGGCTGAGAAAGTCGGAGTTGTTCAGCCTCCAGAAGAGAAGATTCCAGGACGACTTTCAGTACTTAAAAGGGGCCTGCAAGAAAGATGGGGAGAGACTTTTTAGCAGAGCCATCTGTGATGGGACAAGGGGTGATGGTTTTAAATTAAAAGAGGGGACATTCAGGCTGGATGTGAGGAAGAAATTCTTTACAATGAGTGTGGTAAAATCCTGGCGCAGTTTGCCCAAAGAAGTGGTGGATGCACCATCTCTGGAGACACTCAAGGCCAGGCTGGATGTGGTTCTGGGCAACCTGATCTAGCTGAAGATGTCCCTGCTCATTGCAAGGGGGTTGGACCAGATGAGCTTTGGAGGTCCCTTCCCACCCAGACTATTCTATGATTTCAAAGATCTGACAGATCTCCACAGATTACTGTGCACCAGAACAATCACTATGAACTATCCTTCAAGGGACATTGAAGTTTCCGCTCTTCATATCCAAACACTGAAAGCCTTCAGCGCTCTTTGATAACAAGACAGATCTGCATGCTGTCTGCCCATGTAGTCAAATATTTAAAAAGTTTGTAAAGCTCCATTCCAACATCCACATTTGTCAACAAACATTTGGTAGTTCTCGAAGGTGCATGAGAACAATCGTGAAGAAGGGATGGCAAGAAATGCACGAAGTTAAAACCTCCCCACACAAAGACACAAGGAGTGTTCAAACATTGAATCAGCATCGTATCTCAGATGTTTTCCAAAAAAAAAAATTACCTGTGAACTGAGAACAGCTGCTTTTTGAGACTGATGTGCATTCAGGATGTAACTAAACAGGAATCATCATGAAGAGTATGTGTGATACGCTTACTACTGCTATTCAAGACTAGAGAACAGGTACTGCGCGATAGAAGAGCCCCGATGCAAACAAAACACAGTAAGCATGCTCAACACTGCTTCTAATACAAACACTATCATTTAGCTCTAGTTTACAGGAACTAAGATGCCTGGAGTAAAATCTCATCTGGCATTGATCTGCTCTCAGCAGCTAACTTCATCTTCCCACCTCCGCTTTCTCCTCCCACACCACAGTTTATGCCGCACTGTTGGATTCAGGGACCACATCCCTCAATGTGTTTGTGGAGATGGCACATAGCACTACGAGGGGGATTTTTTTTTTCGTTGTGGTTTCTAGCAGGTAATAAGAAGAATCAAGAATAAGAATTTAAATGCTTTTTTCTTCTCACCCGTTTGTCACAGTCTATCTGTTAATACTTTTTTGCAAACATGGAAACACATTTTGTGCACTCATAGCTCACTTTTGGAAACTTCTGTTAACATTCTCGCAAAGCCCACATGGCTCCAGGCACTGTGCAAACATATGGGAATATATAGACTGAAGTAAATACAAAACAGTAGAAAGAAATATCACAAATATCACTAAATAGAAAAATGAGGCCAGTAACAAATACGGGTTAAAAATAACACAGTTTATAGCACAGATTTTAATAAAGAACACTGCACATTCCAGCAGAGACTGTGTGCATGTGACACAACTAATGCCATTGCTTGCCGCACAAAGTTATGTTCTTAGAATTCATTTAGGAGGCTGCCCAGAATGCTAATATAATCAAGTATCTGGAGCATCTCGATACCACAAGTGACACTAGTGTAAACTGTATTGGCCTAATTTTGTTTTTTTTCACCAAATTCTCATCTGTCTAGTCAGTTAAATGTGAAAGGGAAAAGTGCTCTACAACTTGAAGTCAAAGGGGTTTTTTTAACTTTTAAAATAGCAAACAAACCACATCTCAATGGCTCCCTCTGCTGTCACGTCTTAGAAGTTTCATTATATTTTGATTCTGGGTTTTATTTTGGGTTGTTGGGGGTTTTATCTGGTATTTTCACACATCATACGGTGTTCCAGCTCTGGAGAGTCAAAGAGACCCTGAGGAAAGTAAATTGCTCTACAGGCACTTCAGTACCTGCTTATCCAGGCTGGAACAGTAGCATCCCTTCATGTTTGCATGGCAGCTATGCATAATATCAGGAAAAAAATGTTTATGAATAGTTCACCATCTTTGTCATCAGGTTTGGGGTTGGGCTGGATTTAACTGCAGAGAGAGATACGGATTTTACCTTTAAAAAGGCCAGATCTCTTCACATGAAGCAGCTCTACCAAAGAGTAACTAAAGTTTCAAAGCCATGGGAACTGTCCTAGAGACAGAACACGTTCCTCCTAAAACAAAAAGTACTTCACGGCCAATTAAACAACCTGGATAGTTGTAGTGCCTCCGGCAAGCGTTCTGCCTCACTCTTTGTCAGTCCCAGGAGACAGATGATTGAAGTTACCTGTCACAGGTGAGTGGCAAAGCAGCAATATGAGGGTGTTTCGCCACATAGCTGACAAGGACCTGTCTGCCTCTCAGCATCATGGTAGGAAGCTTAGCAACAAGTACTCCACTGAGGACCTGACTCCAAGCCACAGAAGCAACAGGTCCCTCAAAAGAACCAGAGTCAGACCCCAAAATCTGCCCTCTCATACTTAAGAACAAGTAACTCTGGAGGATGCCATTTATTCCCAGCAATGTTCAAAAAGGGAGGGTAATAAACATAAAGTTTTCTGCAGCACTGGCTCAAAACCCAGAAGTGTGAGTTTAAGAAGAAAACAAAATACTTGAGTACTTCACTTTCTAGACAGCCTGTGAAATCCACCACCCCTTAAGAGGGAGGCAGCCAAGGAGAGACTGTCAGGGAGGGACTTCCCCACAGCAGGGCTCCCGCCACCTTGGTCTTGGCCAACTGACACATTCCCCTAATGCTTCCCTAAAGTATATTTGGTGCCTGAGGTTAATGGAATGACTGCAGTGAATATTTCCATACCCGTCACAGAATTTGCCTCAATTGTTTCCATCCTCTTTCTACTCCGAACCCGATACCTCCCAAATCAGGAGCTATATTTACCCCTCGCACACTGCAATGTTTGATGCTCTCATGGTTCTAAATTAAGCAGCTTCTGTCATGTCTAGGACCAGCCGCAACCCTTCTCTACTGGGTCTCCACTTCAGACTTCTTGGTGCATTTGTGGCGCCCTGACTAAACTGTAGTCAGATGTACACACTTAAATACCCAGCAGTCATCTCTCATCTGGCAGTGAAACTGAGATTGCTGATGTTTCATGCTTTTCCACTTAGCCCACTTTTCATCTGGTATGCACTTAAACTGGTGGAAAACAGTACTTCTTTCTCTCCTCAAATTGCTGAGGTAGCGCTAACAGCTACAGCTTAATTTTGCCTTAAGATTAGTCCCAGCTGTATATATCTAAATACCTTTCTCCAGAAAACATGCTAAAAATCATCATGTTTCCACTCTTCCCACATCCTCAGCAGAACAAACCCATTTTTTAGATTTCAACTTTTGTTTTCTTTTTACTTTTTCCCCTGTACATATCCACCCCTATGAAAGGCTAACCCACCTACTGGAAACAAGTCTAGGTAATTGTTTGTAAAGCAATAGGAACGCTCTAGTTTATTACTAACAACCCCTTAGCGTGAAATGGCTTTGCTCTCTCATTTTACTCGGCTAGGCTCATGCATTGAATTCTACCCATGCAAATATAGACAGTACTTCCAACATCCCAGATTTAACTTGAAGGTGGACCGCCCTAATCTGATCAGGAAAATCTGAATGAGCTTTTGAAACATTTCGAGTGAAAGACGCCCAAATAATATTAAGATAGCTCCGTATTTAAAATCTCCCAAACGTCTTCAGCTTACAATCATGGTCCTTTGCTATAAAAGCCCATATCCAATGATTTTAAGTCTGGCTTTATTTACATTAATTGCAAGTACAGATTAATTGATCAGTTTATTGGAGATAGATACTATATACAGGCATCAGTGGAAAAAGCTAACTAGACTGTCCAGAAAAGTTAAAGCAGGTTTCGTCATAAGGAACTCTGTAGTGCTATTAAGCACGCAGATGCAACAGAGTGGTCTGCAAAATCACTTATTGCCCAGATTAAATCTTTTGACACATTTGTAAGAAGTTGCATCTTTATTTCCTAGAGTTCAGTCCAGCTGCTGTATGGTTAATGAACCATATTAGTATTAGTTTCCTGGCAGGCTTGGAAGGAGCAATTTTCATACAATAATTGCTGATACTAGAAAGCTAACTAAACTTTTGGCACACTTACACCTACTCCTTCAAGATATCTTAAGCTGGAAAGAAAGTGACAGAAGAAGAATGCAAATAGTTAATGCAAATAGTTAATGCAAGTAGCTAGCAAGCCCATTCACTGTGCTTTTTTGGACAGGAGAGAGAACATGGCCTCCCAAGGCTCCTCTTGCACCTATTCCAAACTCTGCATACAGAACTGGAATAATTATACTGACTTGGGATCAACTGACTGTAAAAGTCTGAAACAAAAGAAGTTTATGAAACTTACCTTTACTTTATTTGCATGCTCATTTTTTTTCCTAATGCTTGGTAGGTGAAGAGGTACCACGTTACTGACATGAAACCAAGGCATGAAAAGTAAAGGATGTTTCCTGTTCCACAGAAAGTCTGCACCACCAACACAGAAAAATGAAAACATGCCAACCCTGTCCCCTCCTTTTCTATAATCATAGAATCATAGAATGGTTTGGGTTGGAAAGGACCTTAAGATCATCTAGTTCCAGCCCCTCTGCCATGGGCAGGGACACCACATACTAGACCACATCACCCAAGTCCAGGTCCAGCCTGGCCTTGAACACTGCCAGGGATGAAGCATTCACAACTTCCTTGGGCAACCCATTCCAGTGCCTCACCACCCTCACTGTGAAGAACTTCTTCCTTGTATCTAACCTGAACATCCCCTGTTAAAGTTTAAACCCATTACCCCTTGTCCTGTCACAACAGTCCCTGTCGAAGAGTCCCTCCCCAGCATCCTTGTAGGCCCCCTTCAGATACTGGAAGGCTGCTGTGAGGTCTCCATGCAGTCTTCTCTTCTCCAGGCTCAACAGCCCCAACTTTCTCAGCCTGTCTTCATACGGGAGGTGCTCCAGCCCCTTATCATCCTCGTGGCACTCCTCTGGACTTGCTCCAACAGCTCCATGTCCTTCTTATGTTGAGGACACCAGAACTGTTAATCAGTGCTGTTAATCAGTGAATTAAGCCAGAAAGTTGTGAATACCAAATCTTTTCATTTCACTACACCATCAGATGTGTTGTTTGCTCTCCCAGTGCAAAGAGATTCTAGCCCATTTGAACTGATCCTGCTCCAAACTCCCCACACATGATCCAGCTGTGAGACAGAAGCTGGCAGCAGGCCAGGGGTGCTGCCGAGTTGGTAAGTCCGGTAAATTTGAGAACAATGCAAGCAGTAAAGCTCATTGCTCTGGCCCAGAACCACACTGTCAATACTGCACTGCAGAAGTAGGCAAACAGGCAGCAGAGGTACATAACAAAGTTTACAAATAGATCAGCACTTGCACATTTAACAACTATGATCACAAATTTATAAAAAGGACTTTTTCCATCCTAGATCTTACTCTCTCAAAATAATAAACTAACTTGGGTAACAACATCTTTATACCAGTCTTAGAGTAATCTGAGCTCTGTGCAAATTACAGTATGCTTGAAATTCAATCTCTTTCAAAAGGGCTCTACCTCTGTAAAGCTGAATACTCAGGTCAAAATATGTAGAATGTAAGAGGTAATATCCAACAGCATCTCACCCCTGTGCTGGGAACAGAAGTTCTTGGAAGGGAAACCTGGATTCCTAAGCAAGATCTCTTTATTTCAGAAAGTATTTCCTCCAGCAATTACACTTCAGTTAAAAAGCAAAGGACCCAGCTTCCACCAGGGAACACATTTTCCTATGCTAATTCCTGCAGGCCCTGACATGAGCATGAGGGAAGAAATTAATAGGAAAGAG
>NW_009910422.1:102315-134025 GCF_000696875.1 Nestor notabilis
CCAAAGCCGGTAACTAACCCAACGTCAAGCACATTTTGTCTTTGTGCAGGGACAGAAGCACTTGAGTCAGTGGGAGTGCAGCACCTGCCCCCATCCAGCTCCTATATTTAGTTCTTCTGTAGGTTGCTTTAGTATGCTTCCTCTGGAATACCAAACACATTTAAAGATGGAAACTTTGACCAAATGCTCTCCAAAGGTAACTAATTGCTGGAGCTCTGAGGTATTTTTCTGGGGGAAAAGTGTGGAAAGTCTGTGGATAGTCCTTCAGTTACACCTAGTAACTGAAACTTTCCAGCCGCATTTCTATCATGTGTAGTAGAGATTTAATTTTGTGAAGTAAATGCCATTTTGCCTGTAAATATTCCATGTAATATCATTTTTCTTATTGGTTAAAGTTTCTCTTTAACAGATAACATCAATGCTTAACTTAGTCCATCTGAGAAAGTTCTCAATGGGCTTTCTTGTTCTTGGCTGTCAAATGAGTCATTTCTACTGCAGGTATGTTAGTATCATTTTATTCATTGAAGTAAAAATCCAGAAAGGGTCCTGATTTAGAAAGCCTCAGCTAGTTGAGGGCGAGGGGAGCACACTGGAGGGAACTTCTGCTTTCCTCGTTCTTACACTCTTCTGTAAATTGGCTGTGGTCAGAGGCAGGATATTGGATTAGCCAGATCTTTGGTCTAACTGGCATATCCGTTCTTACACAATGCAATTTGTGGGGAGATTTTGATTGTAAAACATCTGCAGAAAGGGCTGAAATTAAGAAATATTTGTTTTGCAACTAACTTCTTGAACTCGTTAAAGCTTTGGACTAAAGTTTGTTTTTTCATACTTTCTGGATCTCAGTTCAGGCAATAAAATGAAATTCATTTTCATTTTTTACATCCCCCATTTTGGTTCATTTCTTTAGAGCTACTGGGGCAGGAAACGCCTACTTTTTTATTTGTTTACATTACAGTAAGATTTGATCTGTAGTGGGTGTTAGCCTTGGTGACATTACTGACCAAGGACTTCGGGCTAGCCCTAGGTCTGTGAAGCTCCAAAACTTTCTGCAGTATCACAGCATCCCATAAAGATTGAAAGAACTACAAAACTCGATCCAAATCAAGCAGCAGTGAACTTATTAGTGATGAAAGCTGGATGACAGGGGAAGGCTAAAACTGTCTTGAACGTCTCCTGCAAAATTTCATACTCAGAGGTGTAGTCTCCCACCAGACTCAGCATTTTTGCTTTTGGCTTTGAAAAGCGGCACAGGGCTCATCCCTCTTTAAATTTTGCTGGCAGATTAGTGGGTAAAGTACTTACCAATCTGGATGTTTTCCTCTTGACTTCCCTCCTCAAGCAGAAGTGACTCAAGGTCAAGCTCTTACCTTTGTGCAGGAAGTTGCAACCACCAAAGAACTGCAGCCATCCTGGGAGCAGGCACCATACTTTCCACGCTTTCCTCCTACCTGTGCTACAGTTCCTTTCTCCCAATTCAACCACTCTTAAGACTGAAAAATCCCCAATTACTATCAACAAATTTATTTCAAGATCCCTTTACATCCATTTCTACACCTTCTCTATCCACAGTTCACCCTGTACCTTCGTCACTAAAACCTTCTCAGCCTCCAATACTCTTCTACCTTCAACATCTTTTTCGTAGTTTCCACCAGTCCCAATTTCTATTTTTTCCAACTCCACACAAAGATAACCAAAATTAAGCAACTGAAAAAAAAGTTAAATATTTGCTGCTCGTACATTCTTCCCTCAACTATCCCCATTTCCTCAGCCTGTCTTCATTCAAGTCCAGGGACATCTATTTGTGAAGTGTCTCACCCTTCGTTGTCCTTCAACTCTCCTGCAGAAAATGTAATTTATTGTAATAGGACTATTACAGTATCAGTTAAATATAGATGAGTTGATGCCTGCTGGTGGTTTACTAGGTATAAATGGAAGAATTACTGCATTACTTTCGTGCATTCTAGTTGAAGATTTGTTCCTCTAAAAATATGAAGAGGAGAAATTTGAGCACACCGATGTTTACAGAAGTAAACATTTTAAATATCACATACAAGATTACCCTTTGACTGCCAAATGAATAGCAATTTCTTTCTTCAGCAGCATTTTGATACCAGGATTTCAGGAAAGCTAGCTGGCTTATTTAAATAAATCTTATCACATTGAGTGACTTAAAAGTACAGCACAGTAAGTACTTATTCTGTTCCGTACACCTCATTACACTATTATCACAGTGCTTTACTAAATCATTAATTCCCAATCTTTACCCAGAGTGCTTTTCTTCCCTGTTGCTCATGCATCATTTGAAAGACACTCTGCAGCAGGGATGGTCTCATTTGGGGTCCCAGGTAAGCCTCTGCCTCAGTGGTACCTTAACTTCTAGGTGCAACCTGGTTTTTTACATGCTCATCTTAAAGAGGCAGCTGCATTATCATCCAGGACCAGCCAGGTAGCAGCACACCAGGCTGATGCTTCTCTCTGTACACTCCTCCATGGACTAGCAGCTTGCCTCTAAGCTTCCAAACTTCCAAGACTAATCCATTTAAAAGTCTGTGTTATACAAACTTTTTCTTGCACTGCTGGTAGAGCTTTCTGGGGGATTTGAAGATGGATGAAGAGGTAAGGACTGAGAAGCACCTTCCAAATTTTAAATAAATAAAAATTGAAAATTAGAATTTCTCCCAACAAAAAAAAGTTTTATTCTTTGTAATCATTAGAAGTGTAGACTTAAGATCAGCAAACTCCTTCAATTAAAAAACAAAGAGAAAACTAAAAAAAACACAGTAACATAAACTTCTGAACCAATCTATAAATGCATAGAGAAAAAGAGTACATCTGGACAGCATTTCCTTGATTTCCTTTTCCCTTAGGCTTGGTGGGTGTGTTTGCTCCCTGCAGGTGGGAATATCTCACAATTCCATCTGTTTCTCATTTTCTTGAAAGATTTCCCATTATCCCTCCCCACTTGTTCCAACTGAATAAACCAACAGCTCATTGTTCTTTTACATGTGATAGGTATGATTAATTGAATTGCAAGGAACAGGAGGAAAACATTGAAAGAAAAAGAAACTAGAAAGTCAAAGTGTCCTTTCAAGTGAATTTTCTGTTGCAGAGAAAGCAGGTAGGCTCACTGAATGAGATTCAAGTTACGCAACAGTCAATCTTACTCCTAGATCTAAAGAGAGATACTAAATGAGAAACTCCATCATGGTGTAATCCTGCAGAAAAGCTGTGTTTAAACAGAGGCTTTTTCAGTCTACCTAAAAAGCCTTTAACACCACTAAGACACATTTGGCACAGAGAAAACTAACTAGAACTTGCAAGAGAGTTAAGCAGTGAAAGTATTCAGAATAAAGCTTGTGTGGGAAACCTTCAGTATTTTTTAATCTAATATAGAACTTACTTAATCGTATTTCATTATCTTGTCATTTACTCAGTATGAGGATAAAAAAAATAAATGATGCAACTTATCGGTATAGACTACTACAAAGATTAACAATTATTCAAAAAAATAAACTAGTAACTGAGTAACTTCTTCAAACAAGCAACTTAAAGCAAGACTAGACCTGGGGCAGTGGAATGGCCTACGCAATGAACACAGCAAACCTTCACGGCCTTGGAAAATATATACTTTAAAGAAAATGTGAAATAGGGAACTTTATACTAGAGTGCAAGTTGACTCTTAAGACTGTAAACTGATGTAAGGCCAAAAGCAGAATCATAACATTAAGAGAAAAGAGGAAGAGATATAGAACAGATAAATGGGGGAAAGAAGAAAGAAATTACCCCAGAACAAAACCAAAAAAACCACACAACAAGCAGACCAAGTTAGGAATTCAACTGGACTATGTAAACATACTTAGTTTCAATTCTTTGCTCAAGAGATTCTTCCAGCATCTGAAAAGCTACACTGAAGTGTGAGTGAAGAATCAACCTTTCTTTGCTGTTTAACATCCTTTGCCTCATGCACCTGTTAGTTCTCTTCGGTGTTCCAGAATTTCATCTACTTCCCAGGACAAGTATTCCTGTCTCCACCCTTGACTTTCAGTTTTCCAATAAATCATCAATACTCACTAGCAACCCAAAAGGCAGATACAATAGTTATTTATTAACATTTAAAATAAAATAAGCATAAATTTCAGGAACTAAAGATTTCTCTGAATTATTCATGTGGTATTCTTGAAATTAAAGATCAATACAACTGAAAGACCAAGCATTATCATGAAATATGAAGTTGAATGGAATACAGCTCAAGTTAATAGCAATTAAGTTACATTAACCTGAAGAAATTAAATACAGTTTCACACATTTTTTGATGAAGCACCACACTCACAAGACCCAGTGAAGCATCTCATGAGAACTAAGCTGCAAACCAGTTAAGCACTTGAAAACAAACTGGCAGCCAATTTAGGTAAAAAAAATAAAAGATTACCGTAAGAATTTAGTAGCAATGTTTTCCAGAGAACCAGTAGAAGAGGGACAGATTTAACATCCAATGTACTGCAGTCACACAGCACAAACATCTGAATTTTAACCAGTTTAACAGTCCTGTATTCCTGGAAAAGAGAGATCTCAATCCTTTCATCCTCTGTTTTACATAGCTGCTAATCTGAACTGATGCAAATACTTCTAAGATTCTTGGGTAATATTGAACACCAGCTGCATATATTAATGCTTGCAAAATAAAATTTCATTTTTTTTAGCAGTAGATATACAATTACAGTAGATAATGAAAGATCCACAACCTTTTATCTCATCCTTTTGCTGAAATGTAATAGCTTAGCTCAAACTAAAGTTAAACCTCCATCAGCTTGCTCAAATGCTTAGTTTGGAAATTTTTATTCCTGGACTAAGCATAAAGCGAGGACTTTTTAACATCTGAGGTTCTTTCAGATGTTTTCAGAACAGGAAAGAAAAGATGCATAAATTCAGAGTTCAAGATTAAAGTGTAATGCTTCACATATGAGGGCACAAATCAAGACAGCTTGTTCATCTGAAAGCCCACAAGCTCAACTTAAAATACAGTCATCAATAGAGTATCTTATTTCATTTTACACAAACATCCACTTCATTCTCAAGATGCACATAAACTTGTGCAGGCAGATGAAATGTTATAGTATCTCTGGTGTACAAAATTCAAAACAAGAAAATGAAGTTTCTCAAGTGTTACAAACTGATTTTACAGGCAAAGGAAGTTAATTCAGTATTAAGATGGCAAGTGCAAATGCACAGAGGATATGCAATCACCTTATATACTCTCACTGTTAACACATTGGTTATTGCCACCACTAAAATTCAGACGCACACTTAGAGTGGAGCCTTGTATTTGAATAACTGTATGCCCTTTAAAATCCCAATGAAATCATGTTTTCTGAATGAAAATGCTGCAGTTAAAAAAAAAAAAAAAATGGCATACTCCACATGGAGACTGAATTCAACTAGTTACTAAAGCAATATTTCTCTATTTACATTGTGCCAAACAGACTGAGTGAGGTTAAACTCACCCAGAAGATTTCCTCTTTCCAGAGAGGGAAATAAGTAAAGTCAAATTTTTTGGTAGATTGTGAAAACAGCAGCCAATGCCAGGCTTCCCTCATGGGCATCCAAAAGAAGCAGCAGACAAAAAACATGACACCAGAGTCTTCCCAGAAAGGGTAAGAAAGTGGGAAGGAATTCTTACTTAGATGGAGTAAGAAATTCATTGCCTTTTGAATGTCTGACTACAAAAGACTTCTAGAGGAAGATACTTGCAGACCCACCCATTTGCGCTCTGCTTGCAGCGTGACAAAACAGTTTCTTGCAAAATATGCAGGGAAATTGATCGGAGGAGAGGTCCAGCTGATCACTGACTCCTGTTTGCCAGATTTCCACTTGTGGAGAAAGGACAATATCAGAAAAGCACAGGTAACACAAGCATTATGGCATCCTCTTATAATAACAAACAGCAAGTTTTATTATTGACATTTGGCTTAGAGATCCTTGGATACTGAAAGTATCATTATTAAGAATGCTTCAGGATTATTATGGGAAGAGAAATGCTACCAAATTTGTATCTGGTCCAGGCTTTTAACTTCATGAATGGAAAGGTCCCTATTTATATTAAAACGCACTTTACTAAAATACATAAAGTAGAACAGACAGTATAGAACAGATTTTTTGAGGAAAACATGCCAGCTGTACACTAATACTTTTATACGAGGCCAAACTCATTTACTTAAAATTCCTATAATCCATAGAGAAATTCTTTCCTCTCCCATGCTAAAGTATGGTGGATGTGTCAGGCTAATAAATAAACAAGGATGAGAAAAGGAGGTTACTTTTGGGGAAACTTTCAAACTGATTAAATAAGATCAAATGGTCAATTCTCATGCCAATGAATTCTCACCCAAGTTACCATACTCTAAATGCACACATGCAAAAAAAGTTTCCACAAAATTTAAACAAAGGGTTTGCTGCAACTGGATGGAGAAGGAACTGCTCTCACTCTCTCTTAGTTTGTCAATACATTACACAGATCTTCAGTTGGGAAAAGAATAAACATGACATTGAAAATCTGTATTTCCTTAACAAAATAGTAGTTCAAATGGTTTTGAAAAGAACATAAAATCCATTCCAGGGGGATTTGTTTTGAATGCCTAGAATTATTCATTTAAAAAAATCAGTGCTGCAGAAATTCAAAGACTGTCCACGCTGGATTTTCACTGCACTAGAATCAGCTGAAGTATGTAAATACCCTTCTGGTGAAAGAGTCACCAATAATTTTGAAAAATTTAAGGTAACTGCTATGCACAGAATTTAAAACCCTGTTACTGTTGCTTCAACTCAGTTTCAGCTAGGAAAGATGCACTGATACTTGCATATCAAAACGGTTTATTTAAAACTTCCTTTTTAGTTTATTTGAAGCTTCCTTTATAAGAAGTATTATTTCAAGCATGTAAATTCTCCTGTGAAATAGAAAGAAACTTGAAAATACAACTTTGAGTGAACAGTGAAAAATATTTAAGATGCTTCTTCCTAAATATTAGGATATTTGCACTTGACCAAGAGTTCAACATTATCTTTTTTTTTGGTGCCACAGATTTGTCTGGGACAAGAATAATTTTGGCAGGGGGTTTTTTTTGCATGTAAATTTTCCAGACAGTGCATTATGCCAGAGTATCCAAAAAAAGAAGAAAACAGAGCAAGAGGATGTATAGAAACAAAAAGTATTTCATAAATTAAACCTAGAAGTACAAAATATGTGAAGCAGTGAAATTTGTCTGGTTGTGGATATCGAGTTTTTCCGAATCCAAGTCCCTCAGATTAGTACCCATATCTTCCTTAAGGCAGCAGCTTCAGCATTCAACTGACAGGAATTACTTCTTGTCAATGTGAAATACCAAAAAAGTATGTTAAAGATGTTGCTGTTACAAAGTCAAGAGACGCTCAAAGGTTAGCAAAACTCAAACAACTTTAATGTGTCCCACTTGTGTTGGTAGGACAAGCCATTCAGCTATAACTTTTCTGTACGAATTCATGAGTCTCTTCTACAGTGGAAAAAGTGGTCCAAATGGAAAATACTCAGCATTTTTTCCCTCCTCCTGGTACCACTAAATGTGTGTGATACCATGTTTCCCTGTATAACTACTGAAATCTTACACTGAAAACAGAATTGATCTTTTGTTTTTTTGGGAAGCCCTTCCCCAGTTTTAAGCATCCTGCTACATCTCTGGCTGACCAACCCACAGGTGTGTAGCTATAGTGCAGCTAAGCCTATTCAACAGTGAGTACCTGCTTCTGAGGGGACAAATGTCCTTCCTTCCACACCTGCCATCTCCCTCCCAAACATCCAGCCTCAGTGAGAACTGCCCAGACCGTTCAATCAGCAGAAAACATCTTCAACTGGCTCAGTACGGACCGTAGGAAAACAAATGCTGACATAAAGGAGGAGGCGCCAGAACAGAAAAGGGGTTCCAGTGACTCCTCCATTAGGAAGTTAGCAAGCAGCCGTTACAACTTCACTGTACTGAAAAATCAGACCCAAAAAAAAAAAAAGTATTTCTACATTTATTTGAGATATTAAGCACCATTCCTTTTCTTTCTAAAGGAAAAGAACTTGTGCATAAGGAAGCTGAAGGCTAGAAGTTTCACATGTCCATTAATTAGTACAGCACTCCATAGCTGATTTTACAATGTTATATTCTATTTTTACAGTACTTTATATGCACATAAAATTCCTTTTAATTTCAGCTGCACATACTAAACCCTCAGAAGTCAGCAAATCGGTCGCAACATGACTAACACCATCAGCAATGAAACTCTTCTATTTGTAGATTTGCTAACAATCCTAGAACAGTGCAAGAACTGTCACAGCTCTCTAAATGTGATCACCTCCTTCTCTCACAATCCTGTCTCATTTTCCAAGCTTTCAAAGGCTGCAACAACATGATGAACCCATTTTATACTAAACCTGATTCAACCCAAGAGCAATGCTCATGCTATTAGAATAAAAGAGGCAAGGGATAAAGCAGGAAATACTAACAAAGTCTGCAAAAATACGTATACTGCAGTGGAAGCAAACTAAGGTTGCACATGCAATCAATTCCTGAATGCCTGACTCTTAACAGTAGCTTTCTTTTAACTGGAAACTTCTGTGCATTTTCATTAGGTATTTTTGTAACAAAGAAACAGAAGCATGCTGATCCCTTGAGGGATCATCAGAAGGACTACATTCTTTGGACTCACAACACTGACCTTTGCCATTTCAACTGATCAATGACAGTTGGAATAATAGACAGTAAACCATAACCCAGCCAACAGAGGGAAATAAACAGCTTTAAAACCTGTTAGCAAGAAACAGATATACATGGAAGTGGCAATTCTGGGGCTTAAGCAAAATTTCATAGGGTCTGGGCTTGAAACCTTTATCTCCTAGTCTCCTCTTACAATATGCACTTTGCTTATATCCCTCTCTTACCCACTTGCTATTTCTTACACATATGCATTTAAGTGAGGTTGCTTCTTTTCCCCAAATTATGGGACTGACTACCCTTTTGAGCTTCCAGAAAACTGGCAGTAAGAATTAAGATTCCTATCTGCTAGTCCACAGTCTCAAACAACATTTTAAATAATGAGCAAGAAATAAGTATGTATTGAACTTTGTGTTTGCAAGGTTAGAAGAGTGCAAGGGGCTTAAGAAGTGAGAAAATAAAATATAGCAAAATAGTCTGCATTCAAAACAAACCTTTGCCACTTAAGCTCCAGAGCTTTGTTTGCCAGAATCTGTAAATGAAGGACTTGAAACACAATATAAACATCTGTGTTGGGCAATAAGACATGAAACATGTTCAAATAATATGTGGTATTGCTATTTTAAGCTATAACATATCTGACTTCTACATTGCCATTCTAAAAAGAGAAAGCTATCCCTGGAGTTTGGTACAGGCTGTTCAGTATTTTGTACAGTCAATACACCCGCTTAACATTTTTTTAATATTTTCTTCCAGCAGAGAGAATGTGTTGCTATACAACTGAAACAAAAGATAGTATTTTTAGGGGTTAGAAATTCATATAGAATTACCCAGTTTAATATGTATTCTAAAATTCTTGATGCATAGTTTAACAAATAATCATGTTAACATGACTATGAATATGTCATCTCCATGGATTAAAGTATTTTTCTCAAAATATTTTTTAACAGGGAAAAAAAACCACCTGGATGTTGGGAAAATGAAACAAAAAAAAATTTGAGAAACAGTATATGCTTGCTAAACAAGAATTATGTTTATTTAGCTAGTGAATCACCTAGAGGAGTAAATTTTCACTTTCATGATAGCAATCTGTCAGGCTTGCAAACACCCAGAAATAGGAATTAAAGATTATTTTAAATGTAGTTATAAAGGTCATAAAAAGTCTGATTTAGACTGAGGTACATTTACTCAAAACTGAGATTCATTGAGTGGTAGCAAACAAACAGTTCCTCAGACAAATGCACTTTTTTCAGTATACATGTTACAGGAAAAAAAAATAAAAATAAAAATAAAAAAAAAAAAAAAAGAAATGTGCATTAACTGGTGGTGTCCACCAAGCTGCATATTAATATTCTCTTACACCAAACAGTTTGAAACAAGGGAAATGTCATTCTAATATAATTTCATGTTACGTTTCATTTGGCTAAACTGCAGCTTAAAGTTGCTTTGCCATATTAAAAGATTACTACAATAATTTTCACATGAACATTTAGACTTGAGTTTTACTCCAGGACTAAATATGGCATGATTTGCTTTTAATCTGTTGAATAGCTAAAAACTGACAATTAAAAAAAACTACAACAAAGAAAAAATTAACTTGAAGCAATGTGAATCTCACATCATTGAACCACTTCTAATGGTTAAATGTTAGTATTTAACAAATTCAAAGAGTTAATGAATCCTTGCATTCGTTCGGTCTCCTGTGCCTTAGCTAGGATGCATAAATACAAAAGACAGCAGATACTGGTAAAAGCTTCAGGACAGAAAGTGCTTGACGAAGGTACAGTTCTCAAGTGTGTTTGGTGAGAGAGTATAAGGGCAGATGCACTGATGAGAACCATTACAAGAAGAGTCAATTTTGTGTTAAAGTGTTCAAAGATGTCACCTTAAGCAGAAAAAAGCTTTAATAACGTCTTCTTAGACATATTAGGCATTTCCAGAGTCTACATCATTAGTGTTGTAATTCTAGCAGGACATCTCCATATAGTTATTGTTTGTTTCTATTTCTCTCCTGAAAAAAACAGAAACAAAAACAAGGAAAATCATGTTAATACATACAGTTCAACATTATCTGCTTTCTTCTCATTAGAACAGTTGCACTGCTTGCCATTTCTAATTCAGGCAACAAGCTTTCAAGGAAAAAGCTTCACTTGTCAAGAAATGCTCCGTATGAATATTTAAATATTCTATTCTCCATCCATTATATCCCTGGGAAAGATTCCATTCCCAAGTATCTCATTCAAAGCCCCCTATAATAAAACGTCACAATGTGTGGTCAAAAGGTAAAGAAACAAATTGACCCATTACCTCCTCCTCCATACAAACACATTTCTGAAGTAGTAAGAAAAATAATAAAAATAAGCCATCCACACTTTTTTTTTAAATTCCTTTCAATAACAAAATGTGAAACCAATGAGATGGGAATGGCTGGGAAAAAAACCCACTTCAATGCAAATCTGAGCTGCAGTCAAGACCATATTCACCTACAACACCCTCACAGCACTGCAAGGTGCTGCATTTGGTGTAAAAGAACAAAGTGTGTCATGTCATCTGTGTAATACAAACAATGATAAAATAACTTTTTATGATTAAGAGCTAAAATACTAATTGCTATCTCTACCAGGAACTAACAAATTCTTCTGCTCTATTACAAGTCTACAAGTTACTAAACAGAGTAAGTAACATTCAGTGCTTTATCATCACCCTCCATTTCCTTTACTTTAAGACAAACATACACTTAGGCATTATGACTACCCCTAGGAAAAAAAAATAAAAACAGATCAATAAACTGTATCTCGCTGCCTTCATTACATCTTCTAGACTGTAAAAAGACACTGTAGTTTGACTCTAAGAAGCTAAGAATTTATCTTCCAATTGCATTTGCTTTCTTAACATGTACAACTGAGCACATTATATAAATGTTTTAAAATACCTTTGTGGAAAAGAGGTAGGTTCCCTCCCCCACTTAAAAGAAAACAGAAACCTCATTTCCAGTATTTTTATTATTATTGCATTACACAGCATGTTATAAATGGAACATAAATGTAGCAGGGAAAACAAAAATAAACCAGAAGGCATTTGAACAGCGATTTCAAAAACCACTCTGATACCACACTGGAACTTTATAATGTTAGAAACTGTTCAGGAAAAGTGCAAATTAGTCTGTGAATCCAAGCATACGCTGCCAAAAAGACACTATTATGACATAAGAAGATACATAACATTTATACTGGTTAATAGAGTCCAGCTGATCATCTAGGCCTCTCCAAGACAGACCTCCAAGTTATTTCAAGATGAACACCAAAGAAGTAGAGCTCACACAGAGGTCTTGGTCACAATAAGCAGCTCATGGTTCCAGCAGATATACATCTAAGACTGGACATTCTCTAGGGCAGAACTTCAATGTTTTTAAAGTGAGAGCAATACTTGTACTGTTCTGCTTGAAATCATTTTATTCCTAGTTCAAAGGGACATGACTAATATTTTCATGGCAAAATACTGTTTTTAAAATGTGAGATGGTATTAACAACTGATACTATCAAACTGATATGTTAACAGGGCACATCTAGGCTGAAAACAGATGATCACTGGCCTCGTGCCTCACTGTGCATGTAAGGCATGCAAAAATAGCCTGCTTGTGCACATCTCAGATTATTCTTCTACAGTTAGTAGAGTTCAACTGGAAGAACTGCACAGTGCTGAAAAACACTACTGTGGTATTAAGTAAGAGCCTGTGAAACCACAATGTTAATGAATGAGTTATTAATATTTTAACAATTTTCAATACTACCTGTATACAAATAAAGCATCAGTTCCAGCCCATTTGCAAGTATTACACATGTAACCACTGAGTCAAGCTGTCTAGAAAGGCTCTCTCTGCATTGCAAACTGCTGCGCAGTAAACTGACCAAGCTTGTGCTTTTCATAGTCCCCGAAATCAAAATGAGTTTAAGCTCATAAAAATTCAAAGTAGAAAGGGAATGATATCCTGACTACCTGCTGTTACAAATTTCAAGTCCATTTTATGAGGAAAAAAAAAGCTTCAAAACACAACCAACTCACCTCTCCCATAGTCTCAAAAGTTGTATTTTACTACATTTATATTTAAATACTTAGTGCAGACATACAAACTCGACATTTTTCAATGCAAGTGAACATTACTTTCTTCAGATACTGCTATCAGTGATATCTGGTACTCTGTACAGCAAAACAGAGAAAACTTACTCTGGTTTTTGGGGGTGGCTTTTGTTGGATTGGTTTTATATAAACAGTGATTATAGACAAACTAGCAGAAGACTTTATCCCCAGCAGGTTTCCGCCACTGGAGCAGAGGAAGTTTCCAGCATAAATGACTGGATTTACCTACATTTCCCTTTCACACAGTATCTCGTTTCATGCATTCAGATGAGCCACATCTCTTCCGAAAAGCTTCACCAATCAATTTAAGTCCCCTGCCAAAGGCCAACTTCACTTTAGAACTTTGAGGTTACCCATCTTTAGGGGGAGTTTCTGAGTGGGACTTGGAAATTAAATACCATTCGAGTGAGAACAATGTGGGAACGTATCGGCTGGTTAAAGGTACCTGCCAGCTGCATACCATGTGGTGAGCAGATTTCACACATGCAAATAACTTTCTACACAAACTAACTAAGTGAAAGTGAACCTAAAAATGCTTGGGCCTGGGAAACAAGCATTGGTGTAGTGCAAACAAAAATGTGGAGTTCATTCTGTCTGAACTGCAAGGCTGCCTGACTTACTTCCAAATTTCAGTCCTCTGAATTACGAGCATTAATCAAATGATCCCATGCTGGAAAGTAGATGCAATGTAATTTATCCTCAGGCTTAACAAAAATCTCTATGCTAACAGAATTTCAAAATTCAAAGCAACAAAAATGTCTCCTGATCCAGTTTGAAAAAAAACTACCAAGATACATACAACATTGACTACTGGAACTTTTTGTCACAAAAAAAATCAAAGCGCCTCACTTTAAGTAGCAAAAATGTAAATGGTAGCCTAACAACAAGAAGCTATTAAGAGTTCTCGGCTCTATTTCCACACACCTCCCCTCCCCAAGATCCCATAAACTAAAGTTCAAGGTGAGGGAAAGCAGACCTGAAAGGACCTTTGCTTTTTTTATAGCAGTCACAAGTGCAAGCATTTCAAGGTGTGCATTCTGAAAGCCATCCAGGATTGCAAACTCGCTCTGCAGAGTTCCCACACACACACTCACCTCCCGCACCATCAGCTCTACTTGCAAAAATACCCTCGAATTTTGCTGAACTTTTGCGTCTTACTTTTGCATCTTACAGGATTGTTTAAAACGTTCATGCCTGACGCCATCTGCTTTGCCCCTGTGCCAAGAGGCAGCATTCTCACAGCAGCTGCAGAAGGGAATGTGTAGCACATCTTAGTTGCTTCACTGCAAACTGCGATTTAATCTTCAACTTAAAAGCCCTGTTCATCTGTGCTGTAAGCTAACATGTCAGACGGCATTCTGCGAGGCGAGGCACAGGCACACATCTCCGCTGCCAGCTCTGCTGCGTGGGCAAAAACACCTGGCAGAGGCAGAACAGACAGCTGTAGAGGTGGTGAGAAGCCACAGCAGAGTTCATGAAATCTCATTTACTAATGGCATCAGCCATAATCTGCAGTTTATTGCACCCCAGTGTACCATTACAGCTATGACAGCATAAATGTTGACCTTAGTGCTTGAGAACCACAATGAAAAACAGATCATTGGGAAAACTGAAAAATGCTGGAAAGAGTTTACTCCATTTATGACAAGGATCTCATTATCTGTTAACATAAACTACATTTCTGAAACTTAAAAAGAACCTTTATTTTTACACACTTTTAAACTTCTCACTCCAGAATTCCAAACTAGAGAGGGTAAATCTCCTAAAGACAGGTATTACACCAAAACTACATAAAAAATATTTAAATGAATTTTTGTGAGAAGCACTTCTGGGAATTCTGGGAAAATGGGAAGGGAGAATCAGATGGGAAGGATCTCCAGAAGCCTTACATGGACCTAGAAATTTTCTCCTGTAAAGATGCCATGCCTTCCCTAAACACTAATTTTCTTCTGTTCCTGATCCCAACATGTAAACTACTAGCCACAAATTAAAAATCAGCTTCAACACAGGAAGTCAAATGAGGCTTTGCAAGTCCTGAGCAGTTCCTTCTCCCAGTAAGCCCTATGAATTAATACTCAACTGAGACCCTGCTGCTGCAGATCATTTGAACTCCAAACAGTAAACAAGGCTTTAAAGCATATAACTATTAAGAAAGTCTGAAAAGCTGCAAGACCTAGGCTTCTAATTCATCTTCCTATTAGTTTTGATGGCATTTTACTTTTTTCAGTTTCTGAAATATAGTGATAATAATACGAACAAATTACAGTAAAAAGGTAAGTAAGTTTACATTTGAGCAGACACATGCATTGTTAATGGAACATGGACAGCACATGTTATTTTATTATGATAAATGGTATAGGTATTACGAACTTAGTCCACATCTGAAATTCCACAGTACATAAATAACAGGATACAAACATTCAGAAGGCAGAGGTGAGGAAAGAAACCTAACTACTTTAAAGATACCATATGACAACACTACAAGGAAAGGCTCTACAGAAACCAAGTTTGAACTCCATGTACCAGAAAAACCCTTCCACTCTTGTTTTCCCCAGTGGATACTTACAGTGATGGATTGGTCAACTCTAACTACAAGTAGCGAGTGCTTCTTTTCAGTGCTGTACATTGTTACACATTGAAATATCAGACGTTAATTAGCTACAAGACAGCCATTTCAGCAAGTTCATTAAAAAGAAAAATAAAAAATAAAAAAAAAAAAATCAAATCAAGGTTCCAGATCCTCATTATTGTTTGTTACCAATACTCACAGTATAGCATCAGCTTCTGAAGTCTGACAAGAGGTAGCTTCTAGCTACATCTATGGAAATTGCACTCAGTGATGATCACTGTCACAGCAAAAGAAGCAAAAGAATGACTAACACCTTCATTAATTTTTGTCAGACACCCATGGGCAACAACAAGATGATCTTATTTAATTACTCTGCTAAGGATTCTACAGTAGCCTTGGAAGGAAAATGACATCCACTGCAGGGCCTACAAAATGCACTGTGGTAGAATTTCTCAGGCAATTCTTCAAGCATCGACACTCATGCTCTTTGCATGTATGTAACTGAAATTCTGGTCTGCCGTAAGCAAACATGAACTTATTTTATCTTGGTTTCTCATTATATGCTATTTGAAAGTGCAATGAACATGCAATCTTACGTTTACTTTTTCATAACTGACTATAATCACTAGGTACAGAAACAAAACAAGAATTATAATTGGCTGTCAATATTAAGTACACTACCAAACCTCTGAAAAGGTGCTCACAAAGAACTGGGCTCAAACTACTTATCATCTGATACGAACTCTTGTAACGTATCATTTCAACTAGATGAATCTGAAGGTTAAAGCCAACCAACTTTGACATAAAACAATCCTAATCCAACTGAATCTACAGAAACAGTTTTATTAGCTATTCAAGATCTGTATGGTTTTATAGTGCTATTTTTTCTAACAAAGCACCATCAGAAATCTCTTGAGTTTTTGCTAACTAGTCCATCTGTGATGTAAGTCAGTGAAGCAAGGTTGAAGTACTATGTGGAGAGTCACACAGGTTGTGACTTCCTTGAAATATGCAGGCATATTTCTACCCTGCAAACTGCAAAAAAATCACCAGTGTTCTAGTCAGTTTGTTCTTAACAGAGCACTGCAATCTGAGGAGATTTAGCAGGAAGGAGAAGCCTGCTGCATGAATTTTAACAGCTATTCACATATACTCAAGGTTCTGCTTTTGCCCTACAAGAAGAGATTTAAAATTACTTCTTTGCTTTAGAAACTTAAAAGACACAGCATTCAGAAAAGGTAAACTGCCACGGATCCAACTCAAGCCTGAAGTCCCGTCTTTAGCAGCTACCTTCGTATTTAAGGACACTAAAGAATCAGATTCCAAAAATGACCGGTCTCTTGAGCATTAAGGTAAATCATTTGGTTGATATTCCTAGGTTTTCCAATAGGGGTCCCTATTTTACAGGCAAAATTGGTCTTTCAAGTTCCAGGGTCAGAGAATTTAAATGCAGTCTGCAAAAGGACTCGTATGCTCGACTTTGCAGGTAGGAATTTCAAACCATAAGGAAAAACATGACAAGATCTAAGCAAGCATCACTATAAACTAAGCCTATTTGTGAGTTTAATTACATTCCATCTCTTCCATACAACAGTCCAACACTGCACTTTTCCCCTTGCACCGTCTTTTCCCTTACTAGAGAAGGGCAGGACACATCACTCCTCCAAACTCTTACATAGTCACTCTAATACCACATTTTAACATAGAGACCTCTCCATACTATCCGCATCCTGTAAGGAATTCTAAACCCTACCTCTGAACAGAAACAATTGACTCCACCAAACACACCAAAACCAGGCACATCTGAAATCCCTGTGTCTTGAGACACATGAGAATTTGCAGGTCATTTTTAAGCATTTCCAAAACACTAAAGATGCAAAAGCAAATGAAGACATGGTAAATAAGCACATCATCGTGGGATGAAAATTCTGGATCAGTATGTCTAGAATTACACTAGCCAAATAATCCTCTTCTCCCAAGACAGGGAGTACATATTCATCTCATAATTATCAACAGAGCAAAAATGTATCTTCTCTTTCTACTTTCTTCTTAAAACAGACATGAGACCTGCAATACCACTTTCATTTACGAAGATGAAACTGTAGATTAACATCAAGTTCCAGGAAATTGAAAAATAATGGTCCTTGAAACATCAAAAGCACACAGGAAATGCACAAGTTTCTCAGAAGATATTACACAACCTGTTTCATTTACTGTTTTGAACCTCTTTTTGATGCAAATGCACAAACTTTATAAAGTTGTCTGGTACAACTATCATTTAACTATATTAAAAATGTTGGTCAACTACCTGTTTTTCTTGACTTGTACAAGGACTGTGGATGCACCTATATCTGACATTGTAACCTAGTAGTTGATGGTTGGGGGTTAAGGGGAGGAAGAAATGTCTACAGTTGATGGATGTTCTCTCCCTTTCTTCCTTCAATATATTTTTAAGAAATGCCATATCAAGCATAAAGTCAGCGATGACCTGGAGTGGAAAGAGTTACACTGCTTAACACTGTGGCCAGATTAACAACCAATTACATGAGTATCAGAACTGGGGGGAGGAAATACTCCTTTTGAGAGTCAGAAAGTTTTATCTATATCTACATTCCTATTACAAGACATGTAGTACAACAGGAGAAAGCTAATATTTTAAATGCTATTTACCTGCCATTTAAAGGCTTCCTGAAAAGTAAAATTTCTAAATGCAAATTAGATAAACAAATACATAATGAATTGCTCTACCTTCTCCTATGGATATAAATTATATTGTTTTTCTGAACTATCTCACTAAGAAAAACATCTAAAAGTGTTCTAGAGTTACATGAAGCCATGATCTTTTTTTCTATGATATTCTACAAAAGTAGAACTATGTACCAAAAAGAAACAAAAGTCATCCCTGGGCAACAGGTAACTGCAGGTTAACAAGCCACCATCTGAAGGTATGTAAGTAATAACCTTCCAACAGCTGCATTTTTAATAAGAGCCACATTTCATTTTGATCCATATATTTACTGAAGATCATGTGCATAACTACTAATACAGGCCTTCTTTTTTTTTTTTTAAACAAACAAATACGCACATTTACACCGTAAAGCAACAGATCAAACTAAGCACTAATGCAATTTCAGATTACTCCAATGCACTACTGAGAGAACTCATGAAAAACTTCACCGATTTCTTTGCTCCTTTGGTGAAAGATCACAGTACTTGTATGTTTAAAATAGAACACTGGAACCTGAGCCGAAAGAAAAGTGTGAATAGTTACTGCACAATATGGTTCCAATCCCAATTGTAGGTATCTTCCAGGCACCAGGATCACATCAAACAGTGGTAGACACCAGAGTTCTAATATTTAAGCTTAAAGAGACTATTCATAGTCATTTGCACGTAACCTTCATCAAATGGCAGTGACTAAAGTTTCATGTTAGTCACATACTATTCATTGCACTTTTATAACTATGCTGCCATATTTTAATAAAACATACTGCTAGGTCATATTGGAAATTAATTATTGATCCCCCTGAGTTGTTAAGATTAAACTTTTACAACCAATTATTTTAAAGTAAGTTAGCTGGAATGATGAACAGTTATAAAGTAAATTAAATACATAAATCACATGCTGTTTACTATGTTTAGATCACTGGCTGTATGAAAGCTTGCTACCACCTATGCAATAACAAAACATCAACTGAACTTCAAGGAACATGTAAATGACTACCAGTGCTTGATGTATTTAATATTTTATCAACAGCAATAAACATATTTTTCATGACCAAAACACTGGAAACTGACTGCCACAGCTGCCACAGAAAATGGGCATGAACTTAATTTACACAGTTCTACTGGCAGTAAAAAGTACACAAATTTAAACACAGCTCCATAAAAGCCTAGCTGGCACTAGGTAATAAAGGATTACTCAATTAACCGTAAACCAGGGCTTACAATACTAATTGTTGCATTTCCAAAATATTCTTGAATCACAGAAGAGTTAACAATTGTATGTTTATGATTTAAAGAAAGGTTGCTTGTATGCTGTGTGATAAAAGAAGAAACCTATAGGTTTAACATCAATACTCAGCCGTAAGAGAATGATAAACAAGAACTCTTAGTAACTGTAGCTTAATTTAGACTTCCTGTATTTTAAATACATATTCATTTGCTTAAGGTACATCTCAAATCCATCTACAAAGACAAAACCTTACAGCCATATATCCAGCTCTAAAGTAATTTTTTGGAATTTGTCACAAAACCAGTTTGCACAAAGCTGTAGAAGAATCACTACCTAGTATCTTGACCAGTATGTTTTCTCTCAATAGTATTGGCAAAGGTAACTTAACATACAAGCATAGAGTTCAGTATTGGAGTCATACAGGTAATGTATGGTTCCCTGAGGGTATTAAAGGAAACAACAATGTTAGTTATTACACAAATATGCACAATCGCATTCATCTAGTTAAAGACCTACTAAATCCTGAATTTTGTACTCTGTATTTTAAGTTAAGCATATACAGAAACACTGTGTTCCCCCTCTCCACTACATTTTGTGGCTTCATCTACTACCAAGGAAACAGAACCACAAATGGAACACATCTTCCTCAGTTGCTAAGGCATGTCTGAATTATAACTCCTTTGCTAAGTTTTTTCAGAAAAGTACCTACCTCTGAAGCAAACTAGTTATTTGTGGAGTGTCTTACACCATCAAAAATTAAGAAAATACTGAAACATGAAGGATACAGAGAAAGATGATAATCTTAGTCCTGAAACATTACCAAAATCACAATGAAGTTGTACTAAAACCCTGAAAGTTTCCCCTTACAATGAATATACATTTTAAAATGTGGCCCATCCTTCCATAATCAAGATAGCATGGAAGTAACAATACTGATCTATGGCATATTAGGTTTTCTTCCTAGAAAAAAAATGCAAAAGGCGTTACACACCCAAGTGGGATATTCATCTTGTCTCCAAATAATAAAAACTTTCAATGTGACAATTTACTGCGGATCTGTGCAATAAAACTACAAAATTGATTTTGGGCATGCACAACTGGTTTATAGGACAGGCAACACGTCTGTTGAAGGATTAGAACATACAAGTAGGATGGAAACACTGCAGTAGTAGAAACCTAACAGAAGTTAAGCTGGTGAAATTCTTATGCAGCCAAAATTGTGGCAGCTTCAAGAAGTGAAGAACTTCAGGACTTCACATCCCACAAGGCCCCTAACTAGCACAAACTCTAGACTTTTTGGGGTTGGGAGGTGGTTATGTAGGTGGTGTGACAGGATGAACAGAGAGCACTAACACCAAACAGCGCTGATGCAAACTCCCATTTCTGAATACTTGCACATCATCTAACCGGTACAATAGTTTCTGAAATGTTTCTAACCATGACACAAATTATATTATTTACTTACTAGCAAACTTGGAGGGAAAATAAATATAGTAAAAGAAAATATTGTGGACAACGGTGAACACAAGTAGGGAAACTACACACAAGACAAAGTACTATAAACCAGCTTAAATTAAATGTCTTTTTTGCTTGTCTGGTTTTCTGCAGTATCTCCAAAACTAAAGGTTTCTTTATAGATTTTCTACAGATTTATCATATGTATACTCTTCTTCTCAGACATTAACTATATATTACTCTTTTTTATTGTTTTTTAGAAATGAACTATGAGAAACATCCAAAAGATTATTCCAACACTGTACAAGTCATTGCTGTGTCACTTCTCTATTTCACAATTGTACAAAAGACAAATTGAATCAAGGGGAAAACCTGCTTTTCACAGTAATCATGCTGTTAAGATTTCATTAAAGCAGAATTTGAAATGATATGTTAAATAAAGTAAGCGTCTCCTGTAATTTCTGGTCCTTACACCCAGAAATCGTAAAAATCTAAACTAGAAGACTTGCGTTATGGATAACACACTCAATTCAGGTTTTGTTTACTTTAAAGGGCAAAACATGTCAGAAGTCCACTTATGCAGGCCTATGTTAGTATTGAGGTTAAACACATATCTGTGTTAACAAAACAAGTTACAAGAACTGTAATCTTCTCATTAAGAGCCAGTTATATCAAGCACCGACATCCTGAGTAAAAAGCACCACTTTCTGATTCAACACTCACACACTTAAGTTCCAGTTGTATGAAAAACAAGGTTTCCAAAACCAGAAAAAACAGAAGATCTACTATAATGACACGGATTTCTTACCCTACGCATGGCTTCCTCCTCCTCTTGACGCTTTTCATAATGTGCAAAGTCATCAAAGATTGAGGTGGTATGCTTGAAAGTAGCAATTATTTTAAGCACTTGCTTGGCTTTTTCTAGGGGTACCTCTTGAGTGTCCCTTGAATTGGTAACTGGTTTGTTGTCATTGTTTTCCAAGCGAATATGCCGCAGTTGGTTATTGGGAACGTCTTTAACAAAGATCCATTTGACATCAAACTTCCCCTTCCACTTATCCTGAGACCAGACACCAGCATATGCATTGTAGTCCACAACAGACTTCATCTCAGCCACACCACAAAAGTGTCCACTGCCATTCACACTGAAGAGTAAATAGAGTGGGCCTTTTCCATTCAGGGAACGGTAAGCAGCATCCAAGCGCTTATTACCATGCTCAGTACTACACCAGATAGAGTACTTAATGGAGCGATGAATATCGTCCTCTGAATAACTTTTGATTATAAACACACGTCCATTCTTCAGATTCCAATCGAAGTCTTTGGGATTGTAGTTGTTTATGGCCTTTAGTTTCTCCAGCACTGGGTGCACTTCCACACCAGAAGGTGAGGAGCTGACGGATACAACGCCTAAACCAAAGTTCTCGCTACCAGCTCCATTATTCTGGCTGAAGCCCACACCCCTATTACGAGGAGCTACCCAGCGGTTTTGCAGCTGTTGCTGCTGCAACTGGTGAGGCTGGGCCTGCTGCTGAGGTCCTTGTTGCTGTTGTGGTTGCTGTGGCTGAGGCTGCTGTTGAGGCAGTTGGCTTTGCACCAGTGGTGGTGGTTGAATTAATGGCTGAGGCTGCTGGATTATAGTCTGAGGAGGCAGTACTGGTTGGGCTGGGGGTGCTTTTACTACTGACCCTTTGTCATCCCAAGTTCCAATATTCATGTTGTGTTTTATAGGTGGTGGTGGTACAGCAGGGCCCCCAATGCCCACATTACCTTTAGGCTTGAGCTTCGGCTGAGGTTTAGCAGGCTTCCTTGCAATGGCAGCCCATGAGGTTGGTTTAGGTGCTGAACTGCTAACCGGGGGCACACTGTTTGCTGCAATGCTTGTCATACCTGTACTGCTCAGAGCTGAGCCTACAGTTTTTGTCACAGCGGCTGTCATATCTCCACCAATTTTCAGTCCAGTCATGCCTTGCTCAATGCTGCTAATCCCAGGCACCTTGCTCAGAGTATCACTGCCAAATCCAGCCTGTCCATCTGCTATGGCTCTCCCAAGAGAACTAGGTGGATAGCCATAGCTGCTGCTGTAAGCAGAGCTTTGCGTTGATTGTCCCTGAGATCCACTTGTCCCCCATGTAGAGAAGTCTGCATTCCCAGGAAAAAAATTAAATCCATGCTGCCCGAGAAATGGAGGGGTATTTCCTAATGCCCCAGGTTGACTAAATACACCATCAGGTATGTAATGGTGTTCACCATTACTCATCTGTCCATAAGTTGTCAAGTATGGCATTGGAGGGTCACCTGCAGTTGACCATGCTGCTTCGCCTAAAGAGTATGGAAATCCAATGGATGGAGCGTAATAACTAGGCATATATGGGTCTGACATTGGTGGATAGCTGTTACTCTGAAAGAGAAAATAAAAACAAAAATCAGCAATATAGACAATTATGCTCAGGGAAAAATAAACACAATAAACTGTAATGCAGTCTGAAACATTTTTAAGGATTACATGAATGTGCTTGTAACTTCCACCATTCCTCCTAATGTAAAAGATGAAGAAGGTATCTGTTAGATATGGCCATTTTTTCCTCAAGAGACACTTTCAAAGCACTAAAGAGCTCCAATTTTGTAATATATTATCTTTATTTTTAGTAACTAAGCTAAGCTTAAAATGCCTCCATGTCAACAGTATGACGAAAATAACAAGCTACTAAAAGAAAAAAACCAAACAAACAAAAAAAAAAAAACAAAAACAAAAACAAAAACAAAACAAAACAACAAACCACCAAAAAGTCTTAACAACTATAGTTTCATAGAAACAGAAAAATAGCTGCAACTATGATTTAAAGTTTTGGTATTTTTAGGTTTTTGTCAAATTCCTCACTTCTAGCTGTTTCTCACTTCCTGCCAGAATATTACTGTGAAAAGGACGCAAGAATGCCTGTCTTTCAGGAGGAACAACAATCAAGACAAAACATTTCTATACTATTTGAGAATGAACCTAGCAGAACAAAGTTTTCTAGCTAAACTCAAATCATACTTCCAAGACTCACGGAAAACCACTGCATTTACTCTTGAGAAGATGAAGTTCAAAGACATTTGAAGGACTACCCCCATATAATTTCTGATGTTGTTTTGGGGAAAGAAGTGCAAAATTATCATCTTCTAGCTGATGCCTCCTTCATGTTGAATTATTTGAAAAAAAAAAAAAAAATGGGAATGCAAGCAAAATTCTCAAAGCCTTTTAATAATCTGTACTTTCTGCCTCTTTCAAGACTGCTACAGTTTACAAACTTAACTTAATGAGTATTAACTTTTGACTAGAGAGACAATTCACTGCTCATTAACTTCCTGGCATAAGAGCTGTAACTAAGCTGTAGTAATATTAAGCTTCAACCTAATTTGCCATCAACTGTGAGCTACCTCTACCAACTTCAAAGGAAATCATGTCCAAGCAGTTAATATTTTCTCGGAGCCAATGAAACTGTTGTTTTGAACTGTATCCAACAGATGATGATCTCATGGCAAGTTTAAGGCATGGGGTTTTGGTTTGGGGTTTGCGTTTGTATTTTTCCTCAGGCTTCTTGTAACTTTATTTTTCTGAAGTCAGAGCACAAGCTCAAGAGCAGGACACATCAGAGCATGCTTTTAAATTGAATCTTTTCCAGAATCATTAAGAAGACTATACATGTTTAAGATACCATATGATAAGGATAAAAAAACCCAAAAACATTTCAATAAATATTCAATCAAGTAAGTAATGCCAAGAAATATCATCCAAAAATTAAGTCTAGAAGTCAGCTGAACTCCAAGATTAACTTCAATATAGTAAACAATGCTCACTTACCTGATTTGTCTGACTACTTAGATATGGCTCAAAATCATCATCATTTACTGCATCCTTTTGATGAATCGAACCGTTTTGTACTGAAACTAAAAGTAAATCTGTATTAGGTATGCTCTCTGGAAGATCTGTGTTGCACTTTTAATCTAGATAATACTTCTTAAATCACTTGGACACTGTGCTTTGTTAAGACTGAACATATTATTCTAAGCACTGCTTTCTAAAGTCAAAGAAAATAGCTCATTCTATTGATGATCCTGATCAGATCTCAGGAGAGGTCTGGAAAGATGGCAACCAGAGAAGACTATGCCTGACTACTCCTTCCTGAGCTCCACAGACAAAGAAAAAACTATAGGCACACCTTATTCACACAGGCAGTAAATCCAGCGTTTCCAGAAGTACTAGACTAAGTGCAAATGTGCAGACCAACCAGATCAGACATACTCAATAGGTTCAGGGAAAGTTGCAACATACACCTTTCTCCTGCCAGGAGGAAAGGCAGTTACCCACCAAGACAACCATGAAGAACATCATTATTCAGCTATTTATTTCCATATTTCCTATGTAACTATTATACTGTTCTGCATTAGTGGCATCTCTGAAGCTCTGAGGGGATAAAGTAAGACAGAAACAAGAGCTAAAGTCCCCAAGGGAGATTACAAATCCTTTCCTAGCATATATGCCCCTATACACTGGAATCTCTTCCTACTGTCTCTACTTGGCCTCCTATTCCCTTTAATTTCCTCTAAGGCATTACACCTACCTGAAATTTTCCAGCTGCCCAAATTACTTGAAGTGTCTCTCTACCCTCCCCCAGGCTACTATTCAAACAAAGTCAAATGGCACAAATTTCTGCTATGTTCCACTGTTTCCCATGGCGCAAAGCAGAATAGGGACTTAAACCAGCAGTTTGCAATTATACAACTTGAAGATTAAGATCTCTTCTCAAAAATAAGTAACTGATTTTCTGAATGCATTTTTTGTTATTTCTCAAGGTTTTATAGTGATCAGTAAGGTGCACTGAGAAACCATGACAGCAGAAGCTACAACAGTTGATTTTCTGACAACTTGAGACACCGAGTTAGGAGCTTACTCAGTGATTTCCCCTTTTACAAAAGCTTCTGAAAAGTATACACAACCATGTAACAAAACCTTCAACATTGTTGGAGTTAGTGTTTAAGAGCGGTGTTTTTTCTTATTTATAAAAAGGGGGGTTTGCCACCCAAAGTTCATGTTGCCTGGACCAAGACACTTCATTTTATTATTATTTTTCTTTCTCCACATTTGACTTTAACACCTCTGAAATAAACTGCTTTCAGGGAATGAAACTAACTGGGAAAAGAAAAAAAAAAAAAAAGAAGATAAAATCACCAGGAATAACCAAAATTCTGAGAGAATTTTACTTCAGACAGCAGTAAAGAGCTAAAAATTCATAACACAAACAACAGAAGATATTTTTCAAAGCAAGTATCTGGAAAGGAAGAAAGCAACTTGTGTTTTAATTTCTTGAAGTTTTAAAAGTCAGAACACTTGACACTTCAGTTATTACAAATTGGCACAGTGCATTCGTGTATTAGCAACAGCCAAATATGACCAGTAATGGTGAGCACAATGGGTTTTAAAGCTTGATGCAACAACGTTCCTAAAAAAACACCAAATTTAGATTTATTTTAGGTGTTGACATTTTTTTCTTTTCCATAAGGAGTTTCAGTTAAGGTCATTAATTATCCTAAATTTACACACAATGGTAACATATCAATGAGCTGGAAGACTATATTTCTCTTTATATTTGGTCCAGTCACATAAGGGATGAGCCTCAAATTTGTCGATGCTATGCCCATTGCTTAGACTTAACCAAATAGTAGGAGAGCACAATTTCCATGCACAATTCTGTTATAAAGAAAAACATAGATGGCAGCATACGAGTTTCTTAGAAGCATGCAACCACAAATAAAGGAATAAACAGCTGTATGTCAGGACTAGAATCCTATCAAAATTAATCTCCTCATACTGACAGCTAATCTTCACAAAACATGCATCTGCTATGTTTATTATTTCAGAGTTATCTAAAGGTCACTTAAGACAGAATTATTTTTGGTCTGCCATTACAACTAACATAGAAAATACATTTACAGGAGTATTATTTCTTATTCATTCTGTATTGAGATCTTAATTCAGTGACAGAAAACGTTTCTACACTGACATCTTTCCTAGTAAACATACATTTCTCAGTGAAACAGCATCACTGGAAGCATGTTTCTCTGGCTTTTCATTCTAACTTTACATAATGTGTTAATAATGAAGAATGTAGCCCACACACACATTTAACAAGAGCAAACAGATTAAGATGCATGCCTCATTCCCAAAATCTCACATTAAGTTCCAACTGAACAGGGTAGTAATGAAGAATACTAATTGAAACTAATCTACAGTTACTAAAAATAACTGTATCAATCCAATCCTGAAAATACCATATATTTCCACAAACACTGTGAAAACATACAATGTAATTAGATACTGGGAAGAAACAACTCATCAAGTAAAGGAGCTTAAAGCTTATATTCTTTTAACTGCTACTGTCCTTTGAATAACCACTTGCAAAATGCACAAATGATGGCTGAAGGCGTAAGAATAAATTTTTCATTAGAAGTTATTACACCTTGATTAATGTGAACAAAAGAAACAACATTTCATTCTTGTTTTAAATCTAATGCTTACATTTAAACCTTCTACAAACCCAAAGATTATACACACATATGTAAACACAAGTCAGCACTTTCCTACAACAGGTGTGATACACTGGCACAACAAACAAAAGGGAGAAAAAAAAAAAGTGTTAGGAATGCCAGTTTCTCCCCACCCCCACCCACTTGTAAGACATCATTTGATTGATGTCAGTTCTGATGTTTTATGTCTACTGTACAGCAGTTGACAATCAAAAGAAAACTTTGAAAAGAGGATAATTTACTCATTCAAATCTCTGAAATGCTAACACTGATACCCAACACAACAGATGGATAGTACAGTTCTACTAGAACTTCAATCCCACAAATTCTGGTCAAGGGGAACAGTACAATACACCAATTTATAATTAACTAAAATAAAGCACTCTAAACATTTTATTAAACAATACAAATCTGCTACCTCCCAGTATCATTTGCAGGTCTAGGATTTTTTGTTTCAATATGAAAAATAGTCTATTTCCATGCATACACCCTTTATACTGCTCACTCACATTCTCTCATATGCTCCACCAGACATGTGGACAGTAACCTTCTTAGCATCCTCTAATATTATAACTCTTACACACAGAACCAATTTCTGGTTACTCTTTAAACATCTTCCCTTGAGGCTCCTTTAACGTGGGGCCTACCATGGCACCTGAAAACAGATTACTGTCTGCTAATATGTTGTTATTAAGGATTGCTGATACTGACTTAACCTCTCGAAAAAGTCTCTAACCCAAAGCCAACTACTTATGCTCCGATGTGCTACCATCTTCAATCTCCTAGCTCTTTAATCGAATGCTGAATCATAACTTAGCTTCATTAAATAGACATTAAACCAAATAATTTAACAGAACAGAGGAGATTTTGTTTTGTTTCACTACAGTTTTCATTTAGGTCATATTCTTACCAAGAAAATACATAGAAAGTATCCAATATTTAAGAGGATGCACTCCATAAAAATTCAAGTTCAGAAATGCAAGAATCTCTTCCACACATAGCAAACTAAGAGATGTGTTTTGATACAAACATTCTGTGGTATTTACAAACTACAGCACACAAAAATATGCTAACATAAGTAAGTTAAAGCCAACTCTTGCATTTTCACTGTTAAACAAGCTGCAACATAACACACAATTAGAAATGCTTGATATTTCCACTCCTATTCATATATACGGTGTGTAGTTCAAAAACTACTTGTATGTCTCTCTAAAAGATGCATCTCAATAACCTCACTAAAACTGAGATATGATAATTTGAAGAACACAAAGCCACAAACTACTTGCTAAAATGATTCTGACTTTTCTTCTCATTTTAGGGCAATATGGAATATATAAATAAAACTATTCCAAAGACACAAAGAAATAGTTAAAAACTCCAGTTTGAATTTTTTTTGGGGGGGAAGGAGGGAGATGTAAGTATTAGAATATGAGAAAACAAGTATTCAAGAGTGACCAAACTGAGGAGGTCTGAGGATGTAAACAAGTTCATTTTACTCTGCATGCAGAGAAATAAAAATGAACAAGCCAAATTCAGCAAGATTCAAGAACCATGTGCCACTCACCAAATATGATCGTGATATTTGTAATAAGCAGCAGATAATATGCACATAGAATAAGTATGCTGCGGTTAACATTGAATAACGGTTCAGAGAGAACAATTAGATTAGTTCAGATAATGAACAGTGAGAGGCAAAGAGTGTATGAGCTCAAAAAAAATGTTTATCTGCATGAACAAATAACAAGGATATTAACACAAGAAGGTAGCTGTGCACGTTAGTCTATACCTAAGAATTAAATGGGCACAATTGTACTGATTAGGCAAAAAGAATTCCCAAATAGAGTATTAGTCTTTATATCAAAGAAAAGAAATTCCAGACCAGAAAGAAATCGCAAGATATAACCCGAGATGTTGTTTACAACACACTTGCCAAGAATTTTAGAGAGAAGAATATAATGTAGTTAGTTCCTTGTTTCTGTGGGAGAGAAGAAACCCCACTGAATACGGTATTTAAAAATTAAGGTGTTGACAGAAATATGAAAAAAGTAGAAAAGCAGAAAGCCTACTAACACTAAGAGAATATTCTATACTGACACTAAAATGAAGAGAAAAGCCCACAAAGATTCTGAGAATAAGGAAGGTGATGTGTTCTGCTCACAGATATGAGTAACTAAATAGTCACGTGGCTGTTGTCTCACAAGCTAAGGAAGCTGTTCAAAAGATTCTTCCTGATGATTCTAGTAGACTGATTTTATTTACTGCACAGAAAGGCCCACGGTGTACTGTTAAAGAGATTATACAAGCATAACACAAAGTCAGCTAAAAAGAAATAGACAGGTTATCACCTGGCTTCTGACATAAATCTTCATTGGCAAAATAAACCATTTTAAATTGACATACCACCATGCTGCAGTAAAAATGCTGGGAAACAACATTTTGGCACAGAATTTCATGTCATCTTGCTCCAAAATAAAAGACATTCTATAGCTACATTCTCTTCCCACGATTTTCTGAAGACACATTAACCTCCATAAGCAGCAATATTAGCGATTTATACAGAAATACAAGGAATCAACTTACCTTTATTTCCCTGTCCTTTAGGTCTCTGTATGTAGGAAAGTGGGGGGGGGAGGGGGAAAGGCAAAACAAATTCAGTTAGAATCCTCTAATGTTTACTTCAGGGTAATTCCATTTATTTGCCAATTCTGCTCTTTTCAACTTTTATTTAAACTTTCAGTTTAATATTTTAAACTTTCAGTTTAAAATATTATTAAAAACATGCTATTGTAAAAACTATTCTGGTATATAAAATATCATGTAAAATATTACCAAAAGCAATAAAACTTAAAAATTAAAATAATTTCCCCAAAAAACATTTAAATAACCTAGTTTTTTACAGCATGTAAAGCATAAATGGTGTTGAAAACCTGAAAAAATGAATTTTGATTCTGTCATGTGTTCCCTAAAACATAAACAAAGCATGGAGTAAAAGAACAATGAAAGTTAGTAGTTTAAGATTACTACCAGTACTAGAACTTCATTAGAACTTATCATATGTCATCTTTTGACTGATGGGTTCTTATCAGGCAGTAACCTACAGTGCCTTGCTTTTTAGACACACAAAGGAATAGAGAGTGATATTGTAAACTTAACTACAAGTTATGTATTCCTCATCTAGGCAATTACACTGAGAAAATTATGCAGCCTGTATGAAGCTTTCACACAAGGAAATAATACCTTAAGGAGGACTTGGCGGGGTTTTTTTTGGTTTTTTTAGGATTAGTCATTACAAAACACTGTTAATCTGTCATGCACTAAGAATCACTGTAACAGTACAAGTTGCAGTATCCTTAATTCCTCTATAGCAAAATAAAATAGCTTAGGGAAAAAAAAAAAAAAGCAAGCCCATGAAAACCTAGTTCATCTTCACTCCTACGTGCAACTAAGCATGAGAGGGTCTCCAGGGCTCCACTACTCTCTAACAATTTTTAATCCTGAAAAAAAAAAATCAGTATTCAGAGGTTTGAAAGGTTAGAAGGCAGCCACCTCCATCTTGCTTTTATGTGCATCTGTCCCAGAGTTATCATAACAGTGCTTAGCACTGTTCCATCTACAGCTGCACTGATTAGTCACCTCCATTCCCAAAACCAGAGAAAAATCTCTGTAAACTTAAAAACCCCAACCACCTCATCATTTGGGATGATTCTGATCCAGACACCAAGGCATGCAGAGACCAACAAGAGACACGGACCTAGAAAAGTTGGGAAGAAGACTTCGTGGAAGACCGAGCAATGGAAAACTAAGAGATCACTAAGCTAGAAACAAGTGCTTAAAAGGAAACTGGAGAGCATGCACAGAGACTAAAGAAACAGAACATTAAAGGCATAGCGAGAAAATAAAAAGGGGCAAGAGACTGCAGGGCCAAAACTTTCAGGGAGTGGCAGAAGCCCACGGAGAAGCAGAGACCAAGACAGAATAGCCTCCAGCCAGAAAGAAACGCCAGTGGAGGCCCAGCAAAGATAAAAAATAACAAACTCTAAGCTCCATGAAGAACCACCTAAAAAAGTGCAGCACAGCACACGGAGAGAACAGCTGGGAGAAGCGGAGGCCGCGGGGAAGGAGGAGAAACCAGGGGCCCGAAAGGAGAAGAAATAGGTGAGGGAAGAGAAAGGATGCAGTAAGGAGGAGCCTGAGAAATTAGGGGTGCTCGGTGAGGGGAGGAGACGGAGCTGGGCGCCGCGGGGAGCCCGGCACCCAGGCGCTCTCGGAGCCGAGAGAGGAAACGGGAGCTCGGAGGG
>NW_009910423.1:0-3432 GCF_000696875.1 Nestor notabilis
TCCCGCTGTTTGCAGGACACAGGTACTGGTGCATCTTAGTTCATGCTGCTTAGGCAGTGATGAGCCCGAATTCCAAACCAACAGCAAAACAGAAACCCATAAAACCCACCACCAAAACCAAAATACACTCTACCCCTCCAGCCTCCTCCCCAGATATGTAGCTAGCTGAACCAAAAATATTGGGTCAGTGCAATTCAGTCGCTGGGTCACATCCAGACATGACCTTTGTACTTCCCACTCATCTTTGTTCAAACATCTATCATGTTTTGTTTCCCAGTGCAATAGAACTGTTTTCCAACTTGTATGAAAGAGCCTCTGATAAAAAATCACATTTTTGTCCTTGTAGCAAAACTTGGGGGTTTTTTTTTCTCAAGGCTGTAAACTCAGCCTAACATTTATTTTCTCAAAATGGTGCAAATATTTCTGTTCAGAACTGTGATCTTGCCCTCTACAGCAATACCCAATTTAATAAGAGAAAAAAAGAGCATCTCTTTTCCTGCAGTTTTAATATTTTAATACATACTTCTAAGTGTTTTGGAAGAGGGAAATGTTTAATACAAAATGATTTTACCACCAGGGAGGTCAGGGTTCAAAACTGGTAGATGCATTTGGTCATCATCTACATCCAAAGCTACCAAATGATAATATACATTCCTTGGTACAGTTTTGTACCCTTGTTTAATGAATAGCAAAAGTAGTACTAGCTCAGCACTCTGCCTGAGATGGCTAAAAGCTGACTGTTGCACCTCACTTGCCTGTATCGGTCTTTCATTCCAGAAGAGCTAATTTTAACCAAAAAGGACACGAGGAATGGATGTATTTTTATATACTAGCCTAGTGTTCAAGGAAGGAAGAGCATGTTACATAAGTAAGGAGGCATTTGCTACAATTAACAGGTTGCTGGCTACTCACATGTCAGTATTTGCGGGATTAAGTCCGAATTCCTTGGGACACTGTTGTATTTGTGTTTAACAATGTTGGTTTTGTAGAGCTTGCACTGCACTGCACATTGTTTTGGACACCTTGTGCTAGACACCTATCAGCAGGACTGGAGCTTCTTGGTCCTGGGGCAGTATGCATTTTAAAGAATAATACTTTGCTCAGCATGCTTTTTGGGAATTACACAGACTGGCTAACATGAAGGATGACATTGTACCTAGCTTAAACATGGTGCAGTAACAACTTCTATAAAGCAGCCCAGCCTGGTGCTGGCATAAGCAGGATTACCATTAGTGCTTTCCCCAATACAAAACCCAAGTATGTCTTACTGAAATACCTTGAGTAGTGGCACTAATGCTTACGAATATACTATTTAATTTGGAAGAGCTGAAAATGCTTTCCATTTGCCAAAAGAGAGCAGATTGGGAGCCCTTTTGAGGTGCAATGAAATTATGTCTACTACAGAAATGGCAAGAGGTCCTTTGCTATCTCTAGCACTTGGGACATCACTAATAATCTCACAGAAAAACATTTTTACTGATAAATGGTTAATAACTAACTGAAGAAAAATTACGGTTTTCTTGAAGAATAAAAAAATGCCTCAATCCTTGAAGGACTGCACTATCTATTTTGTAATTCAACTTAGAACAGCTCCCCAGATGTCCCACATTGTTGAGCTAAATGCTAAAATTCAGAACTGTTACATTGAACATATGTAATAGGATTGCCTTCTGAATGCAGGAGGAATCCAGGCAGAAAGCCCCACAGGAATTCAGTTATTTCGTCTATACTCACTGTAGGATTTAAAGGGCATGCTTTACACTTTATAAAAAGCAAAAAGATTTTTATTTCTCTACAGCAAAAAAGGATTCAAATGGATAATGGCTGCCACAACTTTAAGCGTGACTGTTAAAAGATTACATAAGAGACAGTGCTATGTTTTCCAGGATGATGACTATTTCTCTCGCACTTGTTGTGTCTGATATTAGGTTCAGCTTGTCTATCCAAGGTTATTTCAGTTTTTGTTAACTGCTTGTTGCACAGAATGGTATCAGCCTCAGCACTTCCCAAACTCAAACAATTTTTCAGAAGTTCTGAAGTTATCTTGAAGTTGCAGCTGGAAACCTTCACCTCAGTGAGTTTTTCTATCGCCTTTCTGGACACTGACTCTGCCCAAACCACAGTTGGCCATTAGGATCACTGGGATTCTAGTCTTGGTGGAAACTCGGGTAGCAGCATGAAATAAAAACACCAAAGTGCAGAGATCCTCAGAACACAGCAACATGAATGTCTTGAAAGTTGTATCAATAACTGTGTGAAAAATCTGCTTGCAGCAAAGCAAAGTGGTAGCTAATCTTGCAATGGCTTGCTCAGGAATGTATGGTTTATTATTCAAGTAATCTTTTAAGATTTTATTGGAATGTGTTTTCACAGTGGTGTTGCTGCCTTTGTGGGCTTTACTATGTATGTGTCATCTTGTCCATAATTAAAATTTTCACTGACAGACCTGGGTCTTTTTTTTCCTTAAACCTCCCACTTTGAATACTGGAATTTCATTTGAACTTTAAATACTGCCTTGGAATTTGCCATAAGATAAACTGTCTGCTTTTGTACACTTCCCTTTACTCCTAGTAACGTTGCAGACACACAATAAGTGGCTGAATGTAAGAGGATTTGCAAACCTGTGTCTTAGTGTTAAAAAAGGGCTGACAGGAGTGAAGTAGTTGTTCAGATGCTCAGCTTGTCCCAGAATTATCACTTTGGAACCTACAGGAATAAAAATTAATGGAAAACTGGCCTAGAAAGTGCATTTTCAGTGGAGCTTCACTGCTGTCAACTGGAGAAGGCAAAATATGTCAAAGGAAACATGAAGGAAGAATTTGTACTTCAGCCTTTGGACTTCTCAGCCAAGTTTCTCATGTGACTTGGACTTGCTGACCACTTCTTTTAATAAATTCAGTTAAAGATAAAGTCCACAGAATATCTGAAGCAAAAAGCATCCTTGCTGTTTTAAAATCTTAGATTTCAATCTATAGTTCGTTTTAGTTCAGCTCTAGGTATATATATCTCTGTGAAATGCAGTTCATATGTTAACAGCCTCTGTACCCAAATGCTGGATCATCAACAGACCTCAAACTTGTGCTGGTAACAGTTTCTCTTGGAATCAAGAATAGGCTTGAATAATTATTTAATTGAAGGCATGTTTATTGAGGCCTAAGTTTGGGTGGCTTGGGCTTAGACTGTCACAGAGATTTAAATTGGTAATATGTTCAGCCACTTAGAAGTGGTTGAGTAGGAGAAGTGTAAGAATTACTGCCCCTCTAATGAGGTATAACAGCTCTCTCTCAGCCTTAACTAGATGTAATGTGAGAAAAACACAGTTATTTTAGATTGCCTCCAGTGTTTTTTGGTAACAACTAAAGCTAAATATGTGGCTGAGAAAGGATGTCTTCCCATAGTACTTTACTCTCTGCCAGGGGAACTTCCGCAGGA
>NW_009910423.1:3463-3913 GCF_000696875.1 Nestor notabilis
AGCGGGAGATGATAAGTTTTAGGACTGGAAACTCATGCTTTGCCATTATAGTGCTGCAGCGCTCCAGCCTTGAGGTTCTACCCATCCGATATTGTCACCAGCACAACGCTGGCTTCCAAAACAAGAGACACATTGTGGAGTCATTCAGCAGTTTTTCATATCTCCTCTGGTCTGCAGCCATAGTTTGCCTCAGGCCTGACTGTGGATGTGTGCTGGCATGGAGGTTAGGCATCCTTTTTTGCCACACAACTTGGTCATGGTATGCAGCTTATAATAGTGCCTCTGTTCCTAGCATGGCTGTGCTTAGCTCAAAGGCCAGCTAATTTTAGTTGAAGCAGCAGTAACATTTCCATCAGTGAAAGCCAGTGCTTGGTCACTGGTATGGTCAACCAGGAGCATGAATATGCTGGTAGGCAATATAATTTGAAAGAGGACGTTGCCCCCCACGCC
>NW_009910423.1:3944-98099 GCF_000696875.1 Nestor notabilis
AATTAAATAAATAATTACAGTATTTTGTTTGGCAGCTGTCAAGATGAAGAAAATCCATGGTCTCTGACCATTAGGCTACTCTATAAATGGTGGAAGGCAACCACTTTCTATCTTGCTGGAAGAGTGGCCAGAATCTGTGGCCTGGATGACAGTGCTTGTGCACATACATTCCTGCATACAGGCAGGGATTTTGGCCACACTGTGCTTCTTCCCTGGAGAGGTGCTATGTCCAGAAAAGAGAGAGAATTTCAGATGTATCCCTCTTGGCAGTGTTTCACATTGGCTGGCTGTAGCTCCTTCTGTTTGTGTGCATTATATGTTCTGACTCTGTTTTTTGAGTCCACAGCTGGTGCCTGACTTTTGGGCTTCATAATATTTAGCATCCAAACATGTGAGCCTCTTCTGGGTTCTGGCCCATCATTCCTAACCTGTACAGATTATTAAATGGAGTTAGACATTTGCAAATTCTGCTAAAAATGCCTTGCCTTTTAGGTGTTTAAATAGCTTTATAAACCTAGACTTACTCCTTTCAGTTAATTGAAACCTGTCTTTGGTGTGCTGTACAATTCCCTGTCTATATGCATCAACATGAAAGCTTGCCCTTAACCCTTGTGATGTGTGAAGCGAAGTTGCATAAATTACACTTTGTACACAATTTAGGTCTCAGCAAATCCAGAAGAATGTATTAAAACCCACAGAATCTTTTTTGATGTAACATAATCAAGTGTAGACAACCTTGACAATATGGGTTCTATCACATTTTCAAAGATTGTCTCTGTAGTTACAAGTAGGTAGATTGAACAGAAGGGAATCTGAGATAACATAACTTTATCTGAAATTCTAAGAATTAAACCTCAGCTTTGAATTTGGCCAAGTAAATGAGTATGTAACTAAGGAGCCCAAACAAATACAATCTTACTGCCTGAAAGGTGTCAGCTACATTTGTGTGAGACTGTGACATTAGATTTGTGTTTAGCTCAGAAATAGTCAAAGCCAGGAAACAACCCCATTGGGATCAGTCATCCAGAAGAATAAATACATACAGTTCTTTCTCCTATTGTCTGTAACAAACTACTTTGATTACAACATTTCTGTGTTTATGGACTTACAGAAATCTTCCTCAAATGGTGTTTACTATGTAGGGTAAGCCATCCTGATTTGGTTAGCGCATCCTAGAGTAGTATGCTGCTCTGAAAGACCAGACGAGACATATTTATGTAACAATACTCCAAAGGTGGTACAAATACATTCAAAAAACATTCATAAGTAAGTTGCTTTTATTGCCTGAACTTAGATAGAATGGGGTTCAGAGGTGTAGTTTATGCTACAGAGTGACTTCAGATTCAAAGTGGGCACAGACCTCAGGTGTCCTACACAAATACTGAGCTTAATCTGCTTGAGCAAAGGCCTTCTGCTAACAGTGCCTTGGGTAAATGTGTTCTTCCTTACTTTTAATCCCATTAACACCTTAACGTGCTTGAGGTAACAGCAGTGCTAGCTTGTAGAAAATTTGTAATACATTCACAGTATTTAGATGCTGGTCACGTGATATGTGCTCTAAGGAGGAGAATTAATCCTCTTTGTGTCCTTTTCCCTAATTTTCTGAAACTGCATCTCCAGCTAGAATTGTCTGGTTGTCCTTCATCCATATTTTCTAGAATAGCTTTTTCTTGTAGGAGTTCCTTGCGTTCATGGTAGCCTTGCTGCCTTATTGTCAACTATTTTTGTATCTTTCTTTTCTACCTTGTAAGTAGCACGTCATGAAGAATGCAGTGAAACTGTTGCCTCCTCCTTTTTGTTTTTCTTTAGTTTGTCAGCCTCTGGCATTAGCTTATCAAATGTGAGCTTTGTACCAACCTTCATGAGCAGACACATCAATGACAGGTGTGCATTTGGAGACCACCTCTTCCCATATATACGTAATTTCATTTATTCTAAATTTACAGAATTTGGATAATAATATTTTGTTCAGGTTAACCCATCCTTACTACCATCTAAAATCTTTATATTTCACTCAGAGTTACTGTCTTTGGTTTTAGTTCGTGGAAAGGGACGTAGAGGATGATTATGCAAGTTTCTATTATATGTTCCTGACATATATGAGAAAATGGAGGCTCTATTGTTCTTTTAATTAATATTAATTTTATGGGAGTGCATCTGGGCCCTGAAGATCCATGCTTGACAATGCTGGGTACGAAAGACAAGAAATAGAATAGTTCAATATGATTGCTTTGAAATATGCAGGCTCCACAGCCTCAATCTCCCCGTTTTGTAGATTGAATGTCTGAAAAGAACAAATGTTTTATGACTTGTCTTCAGGAGCATTAATAGCCTAGGATGATTCCTGTTTCATCTGAAATGTTTACATCTTAGACATTGGAGGTCTTGAAGCTTTGACGCTAATTGTATGGCTTTGACCATTCTAGTTTGCCATAACTCAAACTGGTAGGAAAGTTGGGGCAAAGCCATTTTCTGAGTTCAAACTAAATAAAGTTCGTAGGGTACTTGTAAGATCAGCATCAGGATATGACTGTTACTCTCAGACTTCCCTCGTTCCTCTAAACTTCCTGTTTGCTAAAGGTTTGGGTTTTTTTTCTTTCTTTATAAAAAGATTCCTCTTACTGCTTTTCATAGTCTGATATTTTTACAAGTCAAATTAGACTTTCGTGTTTCTCTTTGTCATAACTGTTGTAAAACATGGTTAAAAGATATTTGCAATGTCAAAAATGATTATGATTTGGCAAGTCTGAGAACATGCTATAGCATTCCACACAGCCTCAAAGATAAGAACACACTGTTGTTATTAGGAGACAAATGATTTGTAAAACGGATTACTGATTTGTCTAGTTAATGCAAGTTACTGGACTGCTGCTTTGTGAAATAAATTTGGATTTTTGATAAACAGTGTAAAATATTAAAGAAACAAGGAACAAATTCATTTACATAAATCTGACTGACATAAAAATGTATGAGGTTTAACACAACTTGCTTCTGCTTAGGAAAATGGTTACTGCATATACTGGAGCTCCCTTGACAGAGTGAAGTGACGCTGTAGTCCATAAACTGCTATATCAGTGACCTCCCTACAGTGTATGGCACTAAATACTCAGAAGAGAGCTTTGTTTTCTATAACTTGGCCTAGAGTTAAGTAGAAAGATCATTGTAGACTTATTTTCTGTACTAATAGCCACAGAATTCCTCACAAAAAAGTTTGTTGGCAAGAAGCCTTACTTTCCTTAGCCCCCTTCTCGTACTCGCTTCAATTGGAGCTGACAGAAGTTATGTTTTTTAAGAGGGGGCATCTATCCAAGTTCTGTCACGTCCCATCAGGCAGCAGTATATAAACCCTATTTGCTAATATGAGAGGCCCTCTTTTTCTTCAGGTCACCTTTGTTCAAAATATAAATTACTGAAATAACCCAGGAACATTCCCTGTATTATGAGTGTGTGGTAGAAATGTGGCTTCCTTTTCTTTTAGTTTTCTGTTAGGAATATTCCTTAAAGGGTTACTATAGCAATGCAATCTGCTATTGAGATTGTAAACATTAATGATGACTTGGAAGTTGACACCCTGCAAAAATATTTCAGTCATTCTAAGTAAGACTTCCAATAGCATTGCCATAATACGCAACTCCTACTGAGAACAGCAGGATTCAGAGTTTTTTAAGAAAATAGGCTATATACTAGACAGCAAAACTGCAATGAAGGGAAAATAATATACTCTAATTTTGCAACAAACCAAAATTCCCATTTCAGCATATTCTGATGCCATATTTGTTATATTTTGGGAGGTCTGTCAGGCTGCTTTTAAAATAACATTTGCCTGCCAAGTCCAAATTGGCTCTACATCTCTCTGGCATCAAACTTTTGTTGCCATTGTTGTTGTTGCCTTTATTTTGCAAATGCAATAAAAATATGTGCTAGGTTACATGTGACCATGGGTATCATTTATCATGTAGGAAGCAGAGAAACAAACCAACCACCAACCCAACCAGATGCTCATAGGATATTTTGAGAAGGTAAAATCAAAATTTGGGCTTCACTCCAAATTTGGGAGCTTTAAAATAGAAAAAGAAAATCATGGGTTTGTGTCTCAAACACATTTTCTGATTGGTTTTCACAAATACAGTTTGTAGTGTAGGCTGAAGAATGCTGTCTTCAGTTGCTGCATAAAGGGAAGGACACTTTAGTGTAATATCAATATCCGTATCTGCATTTAATGTTTGCTAATGTACAGCTCTTTTGGGAAGCAACAGAGTGGTAGCTGACAAACCTGAGACAAAAAAAGCAAATCATTTTAGGGACTCATGGCTACTTAATTTTTTCTTCCTAATGAAATACAATATTTGGGCTCATTTTATAGCTTAGTTTAGGTATCTAGCACTAATGGAAATTCATTTAAGTAGCAATTGTCAATCAACAAGGCACAACCCAAGACATATTCACAAAATATTCATCTCCCAGGAGTACTGCTTCTGCAGAGGCCAAAGATGTCGGTGGTAAACTGGATCTTTTCTGCCCTCTTCCTGTGGCTCACTGGAGTCTTTGTGGGTTTTGGTCTTTCTCACCATAGATCCTAGGCTTGTTACAGGGTGTTGGGGAGTATTTTGTGGTTTGTGGGGACCCTTGTGGACTAAAGGACTCTTTTACATTGTTGCCTGTGAGTGTAGCAGCCTAGACTTACGGTCCTCTGCAGCACTGTAATTCCAGAAACTTTGTTTTCATTTGCAACAGAGTTGATCTCAAGGGTGGATTGTGTTCCCCTGCTGAGGTTGCTATGTGTGGACTCTTTTAAATACAGCAGTCATAAATTTTCTGACTTTTTCTGGTGTTGCCCTTTCACAAGACTCTGTAAAGGGCTTGTGCCACTTCAGCCTTCCCGAATCCCAGAATCTGGAAGGTACAAAGTGTTTAGCCTTGGTTATGGGCTAAAAAATTGGATAATTTCAGATTTTAAGTAACTGAGCTTTGAAACGCCTTTTCAGGGACAAACTCATAATATTTAAAATTCCAAAAGTAAACAAATATAAAACTACAAACAACAAATAGATGTTTGTCTTCCACTGATTTCTTACCTTATGCTGTCATCTTACATTAAGGCATCTGAGCCAAATACAGATATTCATAGTCTCAAAATCTCAGAAAGCCAGTAGCCTTGTGAATCAGAGAATGCAAGGTGATGAAGGGCACAAAGAGTTTGCTGCAACAGTGTCCCATGCAGAACACAGGACAGACCTTTATGTCCTTCTATAAGGATGGAATTTCTCCATAATTCAGAGAAACCTGATGGTGAGAATTTGAAAACTCACAGATAGGTCACTGATACAGCTCCTGTAAGGAACATATTGTTTAAAAGTATGCAGTCTGACACAGGAGTGATAATGCACGTTAATGTTCTTAATGGTTGTTAGAAGAACCACTGTAGGAATGGCTCTGTTACCTGGCTGATATAAGCTATGTCTTCAGGTGATCCTATGAGTCCCTATTTTGAACCTATATAGCCTGTGCTAGACAGAGATCTTCCCTCACTGTCCATACATACCTTGTTGTGTACTGTTCCAAAGAAGGCAGCAATTCTATATCATAATGGCCTGTCTTAATCTCTCCCATGTTTTTGCCTTCTCTTTCCAACCTTCTTTAAGTACGTCTTTACGTTTTTCACAATACATTCAAATAATCAGGATACAGGACAGCACAAGCTGTATAGAAGTTATCTAGCTACTTGCCACTTAACTCATCCGAGGCTATCCAGACCATATGGTCTGTTTTGAGCCTAGAAAACACCTTCTGTGTCAGCTTCCATACTCCTCTTATAAGTGTCACAATATTTGTGTATTATCTTTAACAAAAGGCCCAAGTAGAAAAAGATGTTTTGAAACACAAGTTTTTAAGTATTGTTATGTTTTTATTTTTTCGTGTTGGTGAATATCTCTTCTCCTGTTGTTGTCTGGAAAATGAATGTAGCTTTTATGAGAAAAAAATAGCCAGAGAATAATAAATTAGTAATGCATATTACGGGGAATGTATGCATCTGCTTCCTTCTAGAAATGGAGTCCTCTCAGAAGGACACCTGCCAAAAGGTAGCAGGTCTCTCTAGTGCAGTTGTTCATTGGTGTGTTAGACATTTTTCTGTAGATTTTTGGCATATTGAGGATACAGTTTGAGATTCAGAGGGGACATTACATGGAAAGAACCTCTGTACCTTTTCACATTTCTATCTATTTACCAGTGACAGGCTCTGAGCTGGTGATGTTGCAATTGCATTGCTCGACGAGAAACTGAACATGAGCAGGCAGTGTGCACTCACAGCCCAGAAACCAACCGTATCCTGGGCTGTATCAAAAGAAGCGTGACCAGCAGGTCAAAGGAGGTGATCCTGCCCCTCTACTCTGCTCTTGTGAGACCTCACTTGGAGTATTGTGTACAGTTCTGGTGTCCTCAACATAAAAAGGACATGGAGCTGCTGGAGCAAGTCCAGAGGAGGCCACGAGGATGATCAAGGGGCTGGAGCACCTCCTGTGTGAAGACAGGCTGAGACAGTTGGGGCTGTTCAGCCTGGAGGAGAGAAGCTGTGTGGAGACCTCATAGCAGCCTTCCAATATCTGAAGAGGGCCTACAAGGATGCTGGAGAGTGACTCTTCGTTAGGGACTGTAGTGGTAGGAAAAGGGGCAATGGATTTAAACTCAAACAGGGGAAGTTCAGGTTAGATGTAAGGAAAAAGTTCTTTCCTGTGAGAGTGCTGGGGCACTGGAATAGGTTGCCCAAGGAAGTTGTGAATGCTCCAACCCTGTAGGTGTTCAAGGCCAGGTTGGAAAGAGCCTTGGGCAACATGGTTTAGTGTGAGGCATCCCTGCCCCTGGCAGAGGGGTTGGAACTAGATGATCTTAAGGTCCTTTCCAACCCAAACCACTCTATGATTCTATGATTCTATAATTCTACAAATGACAAACTATTGCAGCCTGGCAGGACCCCAGGGTCTAGTCCTTTGCCCCCATTGGTATCACCCTGCATGGTCCAGGCCAGCTGCAGAGTGCGGGGACCAGTCAGTACTGAAAAAAGAAAGACTTCAGTGATAGCCCACAGAAACTAACGTTGTAAATGTTTCTCATATCCTAGGAAGAAAGTTTTTCTCCCAACCTGTCTTCAAGGCCAGCTTCAATACACACAGCTGTGTAACCTTGGATAGAGCTGTTGTGAAAACAATTGATAGTCAGAAATATGAACTGGGTAGCTCTCAGACTGGAAACTATGTTCAGGATCAGGCCCTTGCCCTCAGTCCTCACCTGAGTCACACTTCAGGTGTGCTGGGATCACCTTATGCTCTCCTGATCCTCACCAGTCTGATTTTCTGGCTTTTCTTCAGACCTGCCTTATCCCTACAGATGTGTCCAGCAGTCAGTGGGCTGTGGCTGACCCTGGCTGCTGCCATTGGATCTGCTCTGTTCATCTTGTTTGGGAACTGTGGGAACGAGCTTCTGTCACAAGGCTACACTTTTACCAGCCTTGACATTGCCTCCGCTCCCTGCTCGCTGCCTTGTGCTGAGCAGTGCTACCATATCTCCCTGATAAAATTGTAGGGATGTATTACAAGTGTTGTGATATTCGGATTTGTCTATGTGGATCATTAGGTTTTTTTGGCATTAGTTTCACTAACAATCCAAAATACAGTGCCCATTCAACTATCTAGCTACCTATTTACTGGGGTTTTTTTTGGTATGAACTGAGCAAAGATTTGGACATGTTGTTGTAAGTAGGATGAAAAGTTTCAGAAAGCTGTGTTATTTGCTGCAATCCTCCATCAGCAAAGTACCTCAATACCCTAACAGCAGGTCCCTAACTGTCCACACAGGTGTGAGCAACTATGAAAGTGGCACTCCCAACAAAACTGAATAACATGACAAGGCAGAATATGTGGTACAAATTATGGACAAAAAAAATGTTATATGGATGTCATTCCAAAAAGAAAAAGAATTTTCAGTCACTATAAGGCAAACAGCAGAGGGAAAATTAGAAGGATTACAAAGCACAGAAAAGGCTAAAATCCACAATACTTGAGATTTAAAAAGCTGGAGGAATGTGATAAGAGAGGACAAGACGTGGGTTGTCATTACGTGGTGTAATAATCTAATTGTTCCCCTGCAAACTAGAGAGCTACAAACTGGATCCATGTCTTCGTATAGCTACAGGAGCTCAAAACTGACTTGCAATTGAATTCACCTGGCATTCAAATTCAGCAGAAGTTGTGGCTTGCATGCGTATTTCCATCTGAAATGTTTGTAGTGGCCAAGGATGCTGGGGCAAGCTGAAAACTGAACCTGAGCAACACTGCAGGTGTGCTGGGCCAGGACTCTGACAGCTGGTGAAACATCCCTCCTGCAAGCTGCCATTGGTGCTGTTGGCTGTGGAGTCTGAACGTCAAATACTGTCACTGGTCTCAGTCTAATTCCTAAAAGATACTCCCCAGATTTCTATCTGAATTACGACTAGTGAGCTGTAGTTCCTGAAGAGACACTACCACAGGAGGACTGTGATGACAGCGTAGTTCTCCCAGGCATAGGATGATGTACACTTGCAGGTTGTACTAAAGAAGAACAACGTATCTGCCCTGTGGATAATGCATCTTTGCTGTTTGCTGTTATTGTCTTGGCACTTGCAGAAGTATGAAAGAGTATTTGAAAGAGTACCGGAAGACTTAATTTTGTTTGTTATTCTCTTCCATGAGGTGACAAAAACATACCAGTTCCAGCTTTCTGCAAGAACATCCAGGTCCAGTGCAGTAAAAATATCCTGGAACCCAGACTCTGAAAACAAGGGGTTGTAACTGAAATGGGGAACTGGAAATAGAAGTTGACAGGGGCTCCTCTGTTTTATATATATAGTAAAAAGTCCAGAAATACAAAAACTTAGAGAGGGAAGTGTGTTGTATTTGTAATTGCAGTTTTACACAGTGCAACTTCCTCAGGAGCAGCCCATTTCTTTCACTCCTGCCTACTTCTACTCGGGTGTCAGGCTGGAAAAGCAAAGTCCTTCACTACATGTGGTAGGTAATTTTGCAGCTGCTCTAGTCCATGTCAGAAGTAAAGGAAAAAGATGAACAGGGAGTAAAGTGTCCTTCCATTTAGTACCTCTACTTATTTCTTTCCAGGCTACTGACTTGAGGGAAGCATTTCCATTGCTGTCCATGTCTCTAATAATTAATTTCACCAAGAGTACGAGACAAACTCTGGGGCCCATGGCATGTCTGCATGGAGAAGTTGAAATTAAGTAAGACTCTGTACATTGATTTTCTGCTAAATCAGTACATTGTCATCATGAGTGATATACTTGAATTTTTTTCAAGACCAACACCAAAAAGTACTGCAATACCACAAAGTATAGTGATACCATTAAGCTAGGTATCGCTGGGGCAAGGGGAGGCTGTTTGGAGGGAGAAGGAGGGCTTTTTCCCATTATTCACTTATTCCACATTATTTCCATGTTCTCAAATAATCCGATTTTGTTGTGGGACTGTAATTTTCTCTGTGGGACTCCACTCTCTGTTTCTCTGGTTTCTGGGCCCTCACCACAGCACACCTTCCCTTCTTCTGGGGTCCATGGGTGGTATGTGGGTGGCAGAAATTCTCTGCTGGGGAGCCGGAGGACCTCTACCACATAATGTGATGGAGACATGTTACCTCCTGCTAGACCTTTCCCACCACACTGCTAGAATGGAGGAGGCACATTCAAGATCCGCCTTGAATGTTTTCCTGCCCCAGTAAGGACAGAGCTCAGAATGTGGTCCAAGCTAGTTAGATCGCACTCTTACATGTGCAGCTTTATGAATTTGACTAGCTCTGGGAAGTGTACCACTTCCAGGACTGAGACTAAAATTAGTTCATGGAGAAGTGAGAATTCAGTAAGATAACTATGACACAGGGATATTTGTTCTTTAGCAGTTCCGTGTTACAGCTGTGACAATATAGGGAACTGAGTGTTCCAAATATCTGAATTATTTAACTCACAAATACTTTTCTTTCAAGGAGAATTTACTTAGATAACATTGATTATAATCTGGCTATATTCAGTGTGTTGCAAGTCCTGTTTCTGTTGCTTTTCTATTTGTCAAAAAACACATTCCTAACAGGAAAAACGGCCCAAAGTATCTAACTATATGCTTGGAAACTTATATTACTTAAAGTGACATAATTAAGTGCAAGTATGCATGTGTTCATGTGTATGTAGAGAACTATAGTGTACCTACAGAGATAATGAAGACAAATTAGTGTAGATATGCAAGGAAGATGTATTTGATAGTCAGTATAATTTAAATAAGAATCAGTGATCTCAAATGGAAATGTATTTGCATAATAGGAAAGCAGGTCTTCTAATGTGTATAATTAGTGGCTGAAATTCAATAGTAAATGAGATTAAGTAGATGAACTTTTTTGTAATAAGTCGAGATAAATTGTTTTTATAATAAACAATTATAATCAGTGTGTTTCATTTAATTGCATCAGTAGCTACAGTTATTACTTTTAATTTGGTAATTTACACTAATTTGTTAACTGTTATTAATCCTATGTGTCATCTATCAGGGTGATCTTTTGAATGTGTGTCAATGAAGATCTAATCTGCACTCAGTTAATAGTGCATACAGAGAAGTAATTGACATACTGCAAGGAAATCCTGCTATAATCTGATGTAATAGGAAAACAATGAAGAAGCTGCATAGATGGATGTCATAAAAATGAATCGGCTATGTGATTGAAGGGAAAAATACCTACAGTTTAAAAGTGAATAGGGTCTGGACAGATGTGGTTATTCATCTGTTTCGAACTGTGGTAGTTGTCAGGGCAAAACCAATTTCCATTTCTCTGCCAGCACACTGGTGAACCTCAGCATTTAAGCATTTAAGCACAAGTTATAGTCACAGAGTTCTGTGTCTACGGCTTCTGTTATTCAGACATGGCTTAACTCTTTGTCTGTCTATAAAATCTTTACAAGTAAAGATGAAAGAAAAATTGTCATATTATTGGTAAAGGAAGGGTTAATGCCATCTATAGCCTGGGAAGAAGAGGGGAACCTATTGCATTCTATGGTAGGTCTGACTCAGCTGCAGGGTGTGCCTAAATGAGCTGCATTCCCTAGAGTAAGGGTGGACTGATGTATCCATCATGAGCACGGTATAGTAGTATTAGCATGATACCTACTTACCTGTGACTAGTTCTGAGATCATCGTGCCTGTGAAAGTTGCTGGAGCCTTCTGCACAACTTTTTGATGGAGCTTTAGAGTAGATTTTGATATGGTAAGGGGGGTGCTAAGTTTTGGGTTTTCTTAAGAAGTTGGAGATAGTTTTGAGACCTCCTTGTTTCTCTGTACAGTATCAGAAATCCTGTGCAAATCCACCTGCTTTTGCAAGAAAGGTTCTGTGGATACGACATAAAGGGCTTCTGTATTGGGTAGCAGAGCTGTATGGATATTGCTGCCTCATGGGCTCCAGTTTTCAAAATTTAGGCTTAGTATCCCTGTGGTAGGGAATTCTAGATGGTCTGTAGTTGTGTCAGTGCCCATACAGAACCCTTCTGGGGGCAATGACAGGTAAGAAAATGTCTCATGTAACAGTACCTGCATCTGCACCCTGCACTACACTGCTCTTTTGATGGTCATGTTGAACACGTAATTAGTATTGTTAAGACTGTTATTATTTCTATTGCATAAGGAGACAGGTATCACATGGTACAGATGGCATTCTCCTTGTGGGCATCTCTGTAATCCTATTAAGGATTTACCTGCAAGTGCCATGTATCCAGGACAGTGCCAGTCATCAGCTGAGTGGTATTCGAAAGTAGGTGAGAGAAAGCATTTGGGAGATAAGTGTAGAAATAAATTGTGATGAATGCAACTGGGTGGATCAGGTAACGCTTGGGATTATTCCAAAGCTTTCAATTATGTGTTTCTACAGCAGATAAAATGTGTCATCTAGGGTGTAGTGTACAAATGGAATATATAATTCTGTGCTTGCCATGAATCTGGGTTAATTAGACTACTACATGCAATTACTTAGATTACTAAAACAGTATGGTAAGTCTCAATTTTGCAACTTAGAATTTACTGATGCTAAAAAGCTTTCTGCCTAAGGAGCTGTTGGCAAGCACAGCTGAAGGAGCTTTGTGGAGTCCAGTTTGCTCCCTGCAGACAGGAAGAGTCAAATTTAGCCCTTCTACATTTGGGTGTAGCTCTCCTTCAGCCAGAACACTGGCCACTTGTACAGGGCAGAGGTTTTGGCCTCAGTCAAAATGTTATTTGTGAAGCTGTAATGATGTAATTGTTTGGATATTGGTTTTCTACACTGCATCAAAGTAAATTCCGCATGTGCATATGAGAATCTGCTCACTGTGAATTCATGTTGATCATGAGAGATACTGTACTCTCTCACCCTGGAGATTATTGGTGGATTTGTTTCCTTTTAATCCTTAAACTTTTCATTGTAAATTAAATTAATTCACACTGAAACTACAGAGTGGAGCTTGCATTTGCTTGTTAGAAAACTGTAGATATATTTTTTATTCAGTAAGGCTTTAGCAGCAAACACAGATAATTATAGGACAACTCTAAGTATGTACATTGGGTCAAGGAATTTGAATATAAACGTGATGGATTGAGAGGGCAGAAGCAATGAAGTTCTACAGGTAGCTAAAGAGAATTTACATTCAGGGTCAAACTCAATTCCCATACATGTAGGCTATTCGATGTTCAAAAGTGCACATCTCTTGTCATAAAAATAAGGGAATTTCTTAGTACTCCAGCATTCTCTTGTGTAGAAAATAGATGGCTGGGAAATACTATAAAATCATGAAAGAAATGAGAAAAGTAGAAGAACCAAAGAATTCCAAGTGAGTTTATTGGAAAGTAAGCTCAGACAAGAGGTCATAAAATTATAGAATCACAGAACAGTTTGGGTTGGAAGGAACCTGCAAGGGTCATCTAGTCCAATCCTCCTGCAATGAGCAGGGACATCTTCAACTAGATCTGGTTGCTCAGAACCACATCCAGCCTGGCCTTGAATGTCTCTAGGGAATGCCCATCTACCACCTGTCTGGGCAACATGTTCCAGTGTTTTACCTACCCCACAACCAGCCTAAATCTCCCCTTTTTAAATTTAAAACATTACCCCTCATCCTATTGCAACAAGCCCTGATAAAAAGTCTTTCCTCATCTTTCTAGGCTACAATAAAATCTCCCCGGAGTCTTCTCTTCTCCAGGCTGAACAATTCCAAGTGTCTCAGCCTTTCACCACAGACCTCCTAGCCAAAGGATGGTGTGGTAGGCAGGAGCTTGCCTGGGCTTAAGGGGTGGCTGGACAAGTTCAGGGTGAACGAGTCCACTAAGAGTTACTAAGTATGTGGAATCCACATCCAGCCCAAGAAGATCCTGACATGAAAAGTATGGGAAGCTAGAAGAGCAGTAATGAGAAATACCATACACTTGCTTTCTTTTATACTCTTCCTCAGCCATACACTTATGGCCACTATTGGAGGTAAGCTAGTGAGACCTTTGAGCTCATTCAGAACTGTGGTTCTTCTCATGATGATAACAACGATGGAATAAGTGGTTTGTGGAATGGCCAATATAGTGGTAAAAAGAGTCCTGGGAGTCTGATAAGTCACTTAGAGCATGGTACAATAGAACCAAAAATATAATGAACTGTCATTTTCCCTCTGCTTGTAAAATGTACGTAAATGGAAAAATATACGTAAATGGAAAACTATGATTTTTTAAACCATTGGAAGGAAAGGAGAAGGGTGGATTTTTGGTTTGGTTTGGGGTTTGTTTCCTCCTTTTTTTTTTTTTTTTTTTTGACGAGAGGACAGTTGAAGACTGTATCTTTGCATGATTTATTATGAAGATGAGCTGAAACTTTAGGATATTTGCTTTGTTTTAAAAGCTATTTGATTTTTTTATATGATAAATGCAGTGGTGTCTTTAGAAGTGCCTGCTAAGCTTAGCAGGCAACAGGTGCTGCTTTGTGTCCTAAGTCAAACAAGGGAAATAGGAAGGAATTTTACTGAGAGTGTTCAAAAGACCCTTCCAAAATGAGAGAACTGGAAAAAAATTTAGAACCAACCAAAGACTTGACTTCCGATTTCAAGTATTTAAAAAAATAAGAAAGAAATTGGGGGAGCAAACTAAGAAATAGACATTCCTGGGCTAACACTGTGAACAGGAAAATACAAACACTGCAAGCAAAGCTTCTTAAATTCATCTCAAATTATCCAAATATGTCATTTCAAAACTGTATTAATAGAATATGAAAGGTCTGGACTAGAGTAAAGATGGAGTCATCTGTTGATTTTGGGTGCACTTGTGTGTTTCCTAGGAAACATGAATTGCTGTAGTTCAAAGAGGAAGACTAAAAGACATCCAGGGCTTAATCAAGAAAAATACTCAAAGCCACGTCATGGTACAAAAACGATAGTCAGCTTTGAAGGGGAACAGAGTGAGGTCCCAGGAACTCAGGTCCAAAAGGAAGACTTTGCACTGCTGCAGATGATGCAGCTAAAACTAGCAAACCAACAAAATGCCTTTGCAAGGGGGAAATCAGCTGTTGTGGGATTATCACGGGGAAACTGAGGTGCAGTTCTAACATCTCTGCACATGACAAGGGTACTTTCAGCATGTGAGCAGATATGTTCCACAAAGAAATGTCACAGGCTGCAGCAGAGCACTTTGTCTTTATTGCTAAAAAGAAGAACAATAGCAAACAAAAGCCTAGTGAGAAATTAAGTAGATAAAGGAAGAAGCAAATACATTTTGCTAAGTAGAAATACATTGGAAATCATATAAGCCTTGGCTTATATTTTGCTTCTCCTTTTGTCATGGTTTTTCATCATTCTCTTACTCCTCTCCTTCTATTGTTTATGTGTCTTTTCTGTCTCTTGTGCTGTGTTCCTCCAGGTTGTGCAAGCACTTACTTTGTGCATTATTCATTTCCTTTCTTATATATTTTAATAGACTAATTTTTTTAGTAGTATTTGTGGTAAAGTGTAACAATATTTCCTGGAAAAACACAAAGCTGTGTAACAGAAGTCATCTCTTTGTCTATGGGAGATGTAAGCTGTATTGTATGTACTTCTCTTTTACAAATGCATGTGTATGATTACGATACACAAAATGATAAATCTGTTATTGGGTTGCTGCAATAAAAAGTAACAGGGAAATGAGAGCACTCTGTGGTAACTTGAAATGGAAGTACTACTTGCCAGTCATGACCAATATTGGAGCAGTAACCAAACAAGACGTATTGCTCAGATTCTGTGGGTCACAATGACAAATTCTTCCTGTGAAATATTTATTTAACTGAGTCTCTGCTGCTGATTTTTTGTGTCATCCCAGTCACTGCATCAGAGAAATCTTCTCAAAGTGCATTGACTAGCTCCACAAACAACATAGTATTTTTCAGTAGATTCCAGCTATTTCCCTTACTTTGCTGAAGATGTCTTTGCATAAGATGTATCTCTGCTCTTTTCCTCCTTGCTGTATATCATCTGCAGTGGTTTTGTTCTGTCAGACAGAAACATTTGGCAAAGTGGATTGAATTTAGGCAGGACTAAGTTGGCTTTTAATTACAGTCTGAGTTTTCTCCATATCTGACACTCTCATCTAGACAGCAAAGTTATAGTGCTAAAGAAATTGGTTTTTCTATAAAAAGTGCAAATAAATATTAACATGCTGACACTTGCTGAGTCCTCTAGAGAGCAGCTTTCCCTAAAAAGGGAAAGGAATGGGTCTGAAGCAAGAAATGTGTCATTGCCTTCACATAGATATTTATTGCACATGTGCAGAAATGGAGGGGGCGGGAATGGAAGGGAAAGAAATTGCTGAACTAAGCCAAGAATAGCTTGTCCAATATCAGAGGAAGATGATAACATGAGACAGATTTCTCACATTTCCTTATTTGCTATTGTGCAAAATAACCAACTGTGATAATCGTCTTTGTACTGACCTCACAGAGAAATTCCTTAAAAAAAAAATTTCCATTTACTCTCCATTCCACATAGTGCTTGGAAAATAGGTATTGTTTGGATCCAACATCTCTTGGCTGTGTTCGAAGTGCCTTAGACTTTTACTTAATTAATGCTGTTGTTTTCCAAGGAAGTCAGGTCCGTGCGGGTAATTTGGCCAAGGAATAGTTATGTAAAAGGTAAAAGCATTATAGTGAACACCAAATTTAGCTCCAAAATGTAAATATTACGAAGTAAATGAGTTTAGCTGAGGGCAACATTTCTTTAATATACCCATGGGTGAAATTCTTTGCAGAGGCATAGTGCAACATGTCATACATATAAAATCAAAGCAAATTACAAGCTGGAATGAAAATCCCTATAGATACTACATCGCAGATTTAGACTTACACTGTGGTATCATATGACAAGGAGTCTACTCAAGCTTAATTCTGCCTTTGCAAGTAGGCATGACCTGATGCAGATACAGATTATTTATTTGATGAACTGTACAGGATTCAGTGCTTGAACAGTACTGCTTTTTTTTGGTAAAGATTTTAATCCATTTTCTGTAAATTCCTTTAATTCTTCATGATTTTATTTTTTGTTTGGAACATTAAAGTGGCTGTGCTTTGCCTGTAGTTGGAATAAACCAGAAACAAGCCAAAAATGGCTTGGGGACCACAGTAGAGGGGTTTATATCCAACACTATGATGCATAAAAATTGGCATAAAGTCTCTCTCTTTTTGCCTTCAGTGCCATGGGATTTAAAGGAAATAGTTTTAATGGGCAGCTGCAAACAATTACTAAACTTTTTAATGGAACTCTACAATGTTGTTAATCTGCTTTGCTTCTTCAAAACTACCGATTACTATTTTTTGGAAATAATCTGTTCTCTCGTCTTGTAAGCAAACCCCTGTACCCAACACAGCTCAAAGACTGAAGACCACTGCTTCTTTCTGCAAGGCTGGGGTTTTCAGAATCCACCATTAAATTCATATTTTATCTTAGAGGCAAAGAAAGAAGGAAAGCAAAAAAATATTCCCCCATGTGTTTTCATTTCTGCACTCCAAAACACATTTCCTATTTTTCCCCGTTTGCTTCAGTGTTCAGAATTTCAAAGCAGTGGAAACTGGCTGCTGGAGTGGGAAAGAGGGAGAGTTGTGTACTTTCAGTAGGAAAATTTCTATTCATGCAAACACCATGGCCCTTTCCACCTGAAAGGAACTGATTGAGTAACAGTGTCTCTAAGAGGTCTTCTGATCACTGAGCTGGGGAATCCATGAGTTCACAGAACAATTTGCTGAAAATGTTTAACCCCTTACAAAAGTTTGTAAGCCCCAAGATTTGGGAAATGGATCAGGCAACAACAAATCAAACCAAAATAGAAAGGTCAGCATAAACTGTCAAGAGATAAAAGTGTTTGGGGGGAACATGAACAGTGGTAGTCTGATTCCTCACACAACCATTAATGACTTCGTGAAAGAGAAGAGAGGAACTCACTGCATTCCAGACATGTCTGTAAATATTACACTAGTCTATTTATTACTCAGTGGCCTAAAGTCACATTATATAGACTATTGAAGGTCAGCAATTATAAAGACTCCTAGTCACTTGTTAACTATTTGCTTTTCTTTCATTGCTACAGTAAAAGAGTAACTTAGACTACTGATTAAGCCATGTAAGGCACAAGGGTCTGATAGACCAGAAATGACCATGCCACTAGGGACAGTTGATTGCAAAATTCAGACTAGGGAATGGGAAACAGAAGAAATGAACAACAGGCTTTTGGTGATTTCTTTTTCTCCTTCCAGATTTCCCCATACATCTAGGCTAGAAAACTTCCCAACTTCTTCTAGGTGCAGGTCTCTTGTAGACTTTTTCTTTCCCAGTCTTCTTACAGACATTTTTCAAAACTTCTAGGATGTATTTCAATGCAGAAACAACAGCAAAGAAATCAGACATATATCAAAACCTCATCCTTTTCATAAAGCTTAGATCTTTAAAATAAGGCTAGTTACACAGCACAAAACAATTGGCCAATATATAACATGAATGCTGAAGTATAGGACTAAAGGCCACCAAACACATGATCACATAAAGCACCAGCAATCACCAGATAGTGAAGATTTTGTGTTTCACCTGATGTGGGTTTCACCATTAAATGGTGATCAACAGTGAAAGCCTCTCTATCATCTTATAAAAAGTTCACGTAATGATAAAGAAAAATACCTGAGGACAGTAAGACAAAAGAGGTGGGTTTCAGAGTTTCATCACATGCTTCTTTGTGTGCACATATATATATGTTGTATATGTACAACGCATATATGTTGTACATATGACCTTACTACATCTGCCTTATATAGTTCCTTTATTTTCAGCTGGTGGAAAATAATGACCATCTACCAGAGCTACTTGAGGTACCAAGCAGTTCATCTCTAGTTAAATTGAAGGAAGATACAGATATCTCTCCAGCAGTTTGTACCATCATGTGATTAATTAATTGCCTGTTTGCATGGGTAAAGGACCAGCTTGTGGTAACTATCTTCCCGAGTTCCTATTGTTCTGAAAATCTATGCCCCTGTTTTTAGTTCCAGTATCCAATTAGAGCTCAAGAGTGTGCTCATAGAAGAGGATATAACTTAATTACAAAAGCTAAAAATCTCACTTAAGATAATTGTTTATGAACACCATTGTCCCTGATTGGTTGTGGCACAGTAGTTTCCTTTCAGTCAGAATATATGGCATAAATCTGTCTGTCGGATGTGTTTTGTTCTCTTTGGTACACAATCACTTTCAGAAATCTCTGGGAAGGATCAGGCACATCCATACCCCAGCAACGCAAAACTGTGTCTTAAAGAGACTATCTGCCCCTGAGAACTTGATGTTACACCCTTATTTACTGGGCTAGTCTGTGTTTGGAGAAATTGTTTTATTGTTCGAAGTGCTTATGCATACAAGACTGACTTATAAAGAGCTTTAGCGTTGTGGAAATAATAAGTGCTTATTCTATAGGGTCAACTTTGATAAGATAAAATTATGAAGAGCTTTATCACGTGTATAATATTACAAGTAATATAATGTACAGGAAAGGAAAGCATCTCCAGTTTTAGAACTGAATTTGTCATTTTGTCTCAATATTTATTTTCCATAAATGCCTCAGCTTTGCCAAATCCCGTTCATAACGCAGCAAGAGTCTATTATCTCATAATAAATAATGGCGAATCCCATGGACATTCTCTCTTAATTTCATTCATCATGCTCACAGAATGTGGGTATTATTTATAACAAGTTGTGTGAAAAAAGTCTTTAACAAGGAACAAATTGAAAACAATTATTTTTTTTCACTTTGACTGTGCTCAGTCAGAAGTGTTCTAAATTCTGGTTATTTTTTAGAAATTATAAATATAAAAAAGAGAAAATAGATTCTGGCCAGATAAATTTACAGCAAAGCAGATTTACTCCTTTTAAATTGAAATTTATGTTGTGAAAATGAACAATTGCTTATTTCTGTTTGTAAACTGCAAGACGCGAAAAGGTGTTACATGTAGTCTATGCGCAGGCATTGTATTAAGTAATTTCTAAAATAATTTCTGCATCAGTTTATTACAATGTTTCAACTCTTTTGTGTGGAAATATAAGACTGGGATGTTAAACTGAAGAACAATTAATCAGTCTAAAATAATTTACTCCTATGTGTTTGGCCTGTAGTTCCCATTTCACTAAATTGGAGCTGTTTGAAACATTCAATTTTCTGGGTAGCTTATCTCCCTGTCTAGAGATGATTCATACTTAGAAAGTAAAAGACCAAATATAAACTGGTGACAGGTACAGTGGGTAGATAACAGTCAAATTTGGGGTTTCAATTGATGTTTTGCAAAGGTCTATTGTCTGAATAAGAGCATATCCACCAACAGTACTGGACAGTGCAGATGGTCCTGAGAAACAGCTCAATCAGGGACAGAATAGGACAAGGTAAGTTGGTCTGAAAGCCCTGGTGCTCCCTTAGGGTTCTTGATGGATTTGTCTTCCCAGTGTTCTTCCGTGTAAACTTGCTTCAGGACACTTCTGGGAGTGCCCTGGATATCTAACACAGTTGATACATGTGCAGTGATTTTTCACTAAGTGACCCGGGGCTAAAATCCTGAAGGAGAACTGAATATCACTTTTCTTCATGGCATAGTTAACTTGTGCTGGTTGCAGCAAAAAGCCTCCCTTTGCTTGGAGTTGCCTTGGGATTCTCAACACCCAGATTAAATGTCTGAAGGCTTTCTTCAAAAAAGGAACATAGCTCTTTTCTTCTTCTTTTTTTCTTTCTTTTTTTTTTAATTAATTTTATATAAACACCTGCAGAAGAGGAGATAACATCAGCCAATCCCCCTGTAACTAAGCAGGTCTTTCACCCAGCTACTAGGTAACCGAAGACTGGCTCCTCTGATAGGAAAGCATCAGAATCACCTTGTTGTAGGAATGATTTTTAAGTAGAGGATAAGGTACTGTTTAATGGAGAGAAAGGGAGAGATTATGTTTAATCTCTTCCAATGAAGCTCTTTCACTTGCAATGGAAAAATAAAACTCTAGGGACCGCTGGGTGCACTTGAGTATCTGGGTTGGCAGAAAGGATATCTATCTGCTGTGGAAAATGTGGTTTTGATATTTCAAATTCCCAGGTTCAGAGGAGGAATATGGGAACAGGCTCAAGCCTGAGTGTTCTAACCATAAAGCCTTTGGCTGAATGTGAATCTCTGTCCCACCACTTTCTGATCATGTTTTATGCAGACTGATATTCTGCTGTATTCACATCATGCCTAGGTTAGGACTGATGCTTGAAAGAAATCTATGCTCAAAAAGAAAGTAAGTTCTGAATGACCAGACTGGTTGACAAATGCTTCTAGGCATGCTGAAAAGCAGAACTTTAATTGTCTGCAGTACATCAGCATGAAAAACTAGATCAGTTACAGACTTTAGGTGGTTCTTCATTGGCACCAGCCAAGTATGGGTTTTGAGGAAAACAGTTTTGGCACTGGAGCTTCTCTCTGCAGAGAAGATAGTGAAAAGCAGATTTCTTGCGTACTCTGACTTCCCAGACAGATGCAGCTGACACATAGCAAGCTTCCTCAAAGTTATGATACAGGACAGCCACAGTTTCACTGGGGTTTCACAAATAGGTCACTGCTCATGGTCACAGCAGAATGCACACAGTCTCACCTTTTGTGAAGACACTTGCAAAGCCACAGAAAATGGGAGGGCAAGGAGGTCTTTGTAGGGTTGAAGTATGAAAGATTCCTGCCAAACTTCTCCTACTGCTGGCCTTGTCTGGGAGAATGGGCTAATGGTGGCAGTGTGGTGGGTAAACAGAAGTTCTGGTACCTCCTGGAGACCGGCTTATTTGAAGGGTGATTGGTTGTCTATGGGAGATAACGGAGATGTCAGCTGTGCCTCTTGTTTGCAGCCTAGTTGATCTGCACAAGCTGTGTGCATGTGTCTAAGTCTTACATTTCAGACAGCCAAGGCAAATATAAATAATCTGCAGATTCTGCCATTCAATCCACCAGCTGCAGAGAAAATTAAGACAGTTGAAGTTCACTTTGGAACAAAGGTGCTACAAAGCTACAAATGTTTGTGGTTGTCATGAACTAACAATCTTGTCTTTGGCAAGGCTTGAGTTCACTTCAGTGCAGAGTTCCACGCCATTTCCCATTCAAGTTATTCCATGGAGAAATACACTACTGAGATATTTTAAGACTGGCTGCTAGACTTTAAATGCTAAAAACCCCTAAGAATTAGAACATAGTATAATGTAGCTCATTCCTTCCAATTAGGGTTGTCATTAGAAAAATATAAGTAATGACTTTAGGATCAATTCTGTCAGTTTGCTTAGTTTTGGACTAAGCAAATTCCTTCTGAAAGTAAAAGCATGAATTCTGAATTCAACTTGTAATATTTCAGCTCTATTGTCTGTTAGGATAAATAAACATTAATTTAAGGTTACCTCAATGCATGTGCCAAACTGCCTGGATCTCTGTGTACAAAAAACTTTGTAATTTAAAAAAAAAACACAATCCATTCCACTATTGCTTGTAACTTTAAATGTGCCATTGTCAGACACAATTATTCCTGATTCTGAAAAAAAGACCTAATAAATTTGTTACAACTGATCAGACTAGCAAACAGAGCATTTACATCACAATTTATATTTTCAGAAAATGCCTTAAAAGAACCCTTCTAAAAGCAAATGTATTCTGCAAAAGGAAACAGCAGAAGCATCCTGTATTTCTCTGCAGTTCAGCAGTACTCATTGCCAACATCAACATCATATACTTTCAGAGCTATGTTTTTCTTATTCTTATGCTGTTCCTTTTGAGGTTACATTGGGCAAACCAGTTTGGTATCAAAGTCCTCCATACACGTTGGTGATATGAATTTGGATGTTTTTTCTTCCTTGTTTGTCCTTGGAAAAGCGATTGCAAAACCTTTATCAAGTTATCAGTCTTAAATGTAAAGAAAGGGACATAATAAAGCCTCTTTTTCATCTTTTCAGGAACTGAGGAGAACACCATAACATTCAGGTAGTAGGACAACAGTGTAAGAAATCATTTACACACAGAAGTACCTAATGGCTGAGAAGTGACAATAAAATGTTTCTGCTATGTGTGTGTTGCTTGTTTTGGTTAGAACATATTTTGAAATATGCTTTAAAGATCCCTCAAGGATGAAACTGTTTTTGATGTTGCAAGAATCCTCCGTGGCTGCCCTTTGCACAAGAACCTGATGTATTATTGACGATGGGAAATCCTTGTTTCTGAGAAAGTCTTGAAAGGACATTTAAAGTGTTTGGGCTGGGTTTTTTTGGTGAAATTGGATTTTAGGTCATATGACCTGTGGAACATCTCTGGCAGAAAAGGTAGGCTTCAGAAAAGAGAAGAAAGATGGCATTTTTCTGTTGTTTTGCCAGTTTAATTCTGTTGAAATCATCCATATGACATTCAAGTAATAAAATATCTAACCTGAACTAGTAATTGCAAGAGATCTAGATTTATATTATATGCAAGTAAAATCATTACTAATGAAAAAAACAGACAGAAAACTCTTAAAGTTAGAATTCAACAATGAATTCAGTAGGACTGGTGGGATTATTCTCAAGGCAGACATAGGAGTTTAAAATTCAGAGCAAATTTTCTTGGTATTAACCTCTTCAGAAACTAGTTATTGATTTCTAAAACTGTGACCATTACAACTAATGCCTATTCAAACTATTTTGTTGTTTATTTCATCTGAGTTACAAATTAACTTGTTTCACTTTGGCTGCCATCTCAGAAATTAAAAATAATTTTCCTTGCATTGATTCTTCAGTCATGTCACACTATAATAGGTCTACTTCCACATTTTCTCTTTCTGTTTAATGGTAAGTACTTCATGGCTAAGAAATTTCAGATTCTTTAAAAATTACACCTTTGATATTAGACTACTTCTTTGAGGAAAAAAGAGAACATACATGAAGACTAACTCCAGTCTTCTTTTTTAACACCTGCAACTCCATTTACTTCAATATATTTATTCTGGATTATCACCACTCTAACCTGAAGCGTGTTAGAGGCCTTGGCTAATTTGAAGTTTTGTTGATCACCAAAATTCATTATCCCTTGTGGCAAACATTAACCTTGACTTCATCCTGCACCAATATTTACTTTGTAAATCAATAAACCTTGATGTTTAATCACTCCTGTTAAAGTCAGCGTGTTTATCGTCTCATACTACATACCATTGCTGCCAAGAGTCTTATTGAAATGCTGTGGTAAGGTGTCTTTCTGTGTTGTTAACCAATATTTGGAGAGCTTATTTACAATTGCTGTTCAATTGCATGCTACAGCTTTATAAGTAGGCTTCATTAGTAATATTATTATTACTTTGCCAGGTTTATTTTTCTAGAATCAATGGAACATTATGTAAAGATACATACAGAGGACTCTTGCTGTGGTGTATGGATGGCCAGGTTTGACAATTCCAGGTGGCTACCTGAGGGGTATTTGCTAAAGCTAACCTTAGCTAAGCATCTGCAGCCTCCATAAGCTTCTCAAATGAAGAGAGCCAAACTCTCACTGAGCAACTCAAATGTAACCATGTCAGCTTTGCTCTACCTTGTGGGTATAGAGGGCATTGTGGTAGCTCAACATACCAGACTACCCTTAGACTTTTCAATTGCTTCCTCCTTGCAGACACCCCAGTCCATCATGGATACTAGTTCTGGCACCACTACCATCTAAACTGGGGACCAACCAACAAAATGTTCATGTATTTGCATCACTTGTGTAAGCAGCAGTATTCAGCCATCTGCCAGGTTGTCATTTACTATTTGCAGTTAAACAGAATTAAAAAAAATAATAAATTAAGATGTAAGAAAGCAGCTCCTATCCAGGACAGTCACAATTTGGGTTCATAGCTCATTATAACAGATACAGGGAAGGGCAACAGCAGGAAATGGGGCATTTATAGGCATGTGAATATGAAAGAAAACTGGTTGAAGAGTTGCACAGAAATGTAAACATAGACTAGCCATTTGAGTCCATTCTACTTTAACTCTTTATCTCCTTTGGGATATGTTTACCATTCTCTTAAGAAGACACCAGAAAAGCTAAACCAATGTTACATAATTCCACACGCTATATAGGTGTCCACCATTTGATATTGTATGGATGGGAACAAAAAGCTGTCAACATAACCCATATTCTAATGCAATGTGTTGAAGCCATAGGTATAATGAACACTTGTTCTACCACAGATAAGACTGGAATTGGTTTATTTCCTGACAGTACAAATAGAAACTTCTGGGGCCACACTTGCAGTGTGAATCAGCTCTGCTTCATTCAGCCACTGATTTCAATCAAATTTGCTGTAAATTATGCCCTTCTGGGCATTTAAAAAATGGTATTTTTATTCAGGATGAATAGAAGAATTCATGGTCCTTTCGGAATCAGGCACATAGTCTTTGCCTTTCAGATCCCAAATGATATTTGAAAGGAGACAAGTATAATTATTTCCATTTTACAGATGGGAAAATAGAGGGAGATCAATTAGATTACCCAGAGTCTCACAGCACATCACTGAGAGCATTTCCTGCCTTCCAGATATAGACTCAAAGCCTGGCATGGTCGTCGAATGTTACTGTAATCATCTTACTGTTCGAGGCACCAGACTTGTTTTTCTCAGGTCTTCAACCAGTTTCCTATTCTTTCCTATTTTCAAATAATTTCTGCTCAGATTTGAATGACTTGTGTCTTAAAGGTGATCCAATATGTCTGTTTTACCACCAAGTCAGTGAAAACCACTGTAAAATGTGAAAAAAAATACCAGGTATTTGGGTGTTGGAAAACAACCTTGATCTTTTTCTCATTTTTGCATCTTTTTATTCTAACTATCTTAATTATATTTTTAAAATGTTCCCATTTTTCTATTTCTGCCTCTTTCTTTCTCTCCCTCTTTTTCACTTTCTCTCTCTCTTTCTCTCTTGAGGCTAGCAAAAGTACAGCTGTTAAAAATAATACAAGATTTGTTTTTCTAAATATTTAAGCAGGGATTCTTTCCAGTAGACAGGAGGAAGAACACTGCCTACAGGGCATGTTGTGCCAGCTCTCCTAAGACATTCCTTTTTATTTTTCAGCAGCCAGCATAATGATGTGGTTGAATAACATTAAATGAAATAAGATAAATATCAGTGTCCTGCACGCCTTTGGCTGAGTCACAAGATCCTTTTCATGACAGAAAAAGCATTTTATAAAATTCTTTTCAGTCTTTTAAAATAACGTGTGAAACAGGTGACTGTTTCTTCTTCCGACAGCAGTTTAGTAATTAAGGATTCTGTACAAAAAGTTCCAGAACATTTTTGCAAAATCTGCAAACAGATAAAAAAGCAGAAAAATAACAAGGTGCAAACTGCCATTTTGAGAGGAAATGACTACAGATATCAGTGCATTTTTTCTAATGTTAGAACAAAGTGCTAATAGTATCTTCCTTACTGAAATATCTACTAAAGTCTTTCAGTAGCTGTAGTTCTCTACTATTGTTATACAACAGTAAGTGAACAAAAGAAAATCCTGAGAAATTTTAGAGCCTGGGTCTCCTAACACCAATGTGTTGTTAAACGGTGATGTTCTCTGTGGACAGATATGGACTTATTCCTGATTTTAGAGCATGCAGCCAGTATTCCAGCTTTAAATAATCAGTTCTATTGCCTTCAGTACCATTCTAAACTGAGACCTCACACTGCTGCGAAAGATGTCTTTTAGGGTCATGCTTGTGTCCTGTCAGGACAGGAAGGAAAAGGTGCTGAGCACTTGCTCTCGCTGTGTGTCTTGCAGGACACTGGGTGAGTGCAGTGTTCTGAAAGGATGAACAAGTGCTGCCAGGCTGAACAGCTCTTCCTCGTCCTGTCTCCATCACAGCAGGGAAATCTGCTGGCTTCTGGACTGCACTCACTCTGCACTTTACAGGCTTTACCCTTTCTGCTCCCAGTGCTCCACAATTCAGGATTTTTTCTGGCTCATCAGTAATAGTGAAGTCTCCTTCTTTTTTCATGAGATCTATGGATTTTTTTAGACATTTCAGACCTGTTGTACTAACATTCCTTTTGCTGAAACCAGTGGAAACCTTTCTGTAGACTTAACTAAGAGGCTTGAGCTAGTGGCTTCCTTCCTGCACTTCTGTTTTGTTATCTTGGCCAGTTACTTTTCCTCCTACTGACAAAGGTCACTGCACTAACCTCAAAACCTTTTTCGGTGCTGGGTAGTATCAGTATCTGCTGTCATTTTAAATGACAATGTCATTTAACAACAAGGAAACTTGGTTGCCTCCTCATTCCTCTCATTTTCCACTGATTGGATGACTGAAGTACTGAGGCCTGGAAGTGTTGCATCATCCTGCCTAAATCTGACCTGTTTGCCAGGAGTGAAGGCGGCTAAAGGCAATTTTGATGACTCAGAGTCGGGGGTGGTTGGACAGGGGAACTGGTGAGGAGTGAGAATGATGGCTGTGGCTCCAGCACCGTCCTTGGGATGGAGCTGGATTTTTATTTTTAGTGTAATTAGCACCGGGGAGGTGGAATTGGACAACATTGCCCATCTTAGCATCATTATGTGTTCTTTCCAGCTCCTCCAGAACCCTGTGGAATTTCGGTATTGGTTTCTGTGGTGTGTTCACAAATGTCAATGAATGTCTCCAAAACTAACAAAAGAGCAGTCAGGGCAGGGAAGTGGAGGAGGAAAAGGAAAGCAAGAGAACCAGCTTGAATATTCCTGCCAAGTCTTGCTAGAACCGTGTGGCTGGCTCTGTTACTCAAATCCCATGGCATTTGCTGGTGGGCTGTAATAGACTCAGGGGCCTAATTGTTAGCACCAGGGCATATGGTTGCTGGATGACCAGCTGGGAAATGCAAATGAAATACTAAAAATATAACAGTTAGTATATTTTTTTTCTCACCATGGGACGCTCTGACAGATAGGGCATGTACTGTGGGCTGCAATCAGAGCAGGCTGTGGTGTCCTCAGTAAGAAAAAGACAAAGAAGGAGAAAAGAACTGGAAAGTGGTGTCCCTATTGTTTGGTGCTCAGTGTTCAGGATCAGCAAAAACAGCCATGACGTAAGGGAGAGAGGTGATGGATAACAGAAGACGTATCAGACCTCTGCCTATTTCCAATACCGCCATCCAAGGCGAAGGGTTGGCAGACACACTGGTGGTGTCTGGAAGAAGTAAGTGCCAGGCACCTGGCAGGAGTCTGGCAGAGGGAGAGCATACAGGGGCTGGAGGGAGCCAGGGGACAGAGGGGCCTGGCAGGACTGTGATGCTTCACTGGGGAAAGGAACTGTGAGGGAGCTGGAGCTCTGAAAGCACATCACAGTGCCATTCTCTCACCACGTTCCTTGCATAAGCAGGCATTCCTCCTCTGTCCTGCACTCCTGTGCACAAAGCTTTTCTTGGCTGTATATGCTCCTGTGTGGTTAGTGCTCTCAGGCCACCTGGGCTCTGGGGATGGATTTCTTGTGCGTAGACTTTTCTTGGCCCCTGTCACAAGGTAATTATATCTTGACCCTGATGCCTTGACACATTTCTTGCCTTGTTCTGCAAATTCGTAATAGAGATGTATTAAACAGCTGAAACACAACATGTTCATATTTTTTTTGGGTAGACCTGAGCAGATTTTTTGATAGGTGTATTACTTTTCCTATGGCTGGGAAAATATTTTCCTCCATGGCCTATATTCGTTTTATTATCCTAGTATACTTCAGAATTTAAAGCCACAGGCATACAGGCAGAAGGATGTCATAGGCAGAGGAAGTGGCTTTATGTTTTGAAAGCCTCTGCAATAATATTGATCCCTTCTAGACCCTTTTTTCCCTCTGAACTCCTCACATGCCTCCTGTCCCTCCATGCCCACTCTCTCTTGGCACTGGATGTGTCTTGCTGCTGCAGCAAAATTAAACACTGTTACCACTGGGATAAAGACAAAATGAGAGTAGTTCAGGCTCACCCAAATTTAGTAGTGTGAATGACTGTCACCCGTAAGCGGGCCAAGGAAGTATGACACTACACTTTAAACTGTTTTGGGACCACTGTTTGCATCCTGTGGAAATCAAAGCCTCTGAGGTGGAGTTTGTATGACTGCATGAGGATGAACCTTTGTAGGACCCTGCAAAGTAACAGCTGGAATCTCCTTTGCAGTGTGATTCCAACACGGTGCCCAGAGAAACACGGCTTTCCTTGCTGCTGCCCTGTGGAGTGCTGGGTCTCCAGGCAGATGTACAACCAGTCATCAACCTCCCCTCCTGCCTCCACCAGCTTATCCTGCTCACTGGCACCCTTCAGCCACAGGTCCCCCTGCCCTGATGCCCTCCACAAGGCTTGTTAGCATGGTCCTCACCTCCTCCTGGTTCTCTGCAGTTTAAAATGATCTCCCACTATGAATCATCACGTGGCAATGTAATGTGCTGGTAGCTGAATGAGGTGTCTGTAATTCCACATACTTTGGTTTCAAAGATCAGACCAGTGCTAAATAGGCTCAAAAAAATAAGCAAATACCATCCATGATAGGTCCTTGCTGCTCTGCAGCAGTATTGCACACACAGAGTTTTCCTTTGTGGCCTAATCGCTTAATCTTTCTCTTACCCTTTTCCCCATTAGTGCTGATCAAGCAACAACACTCAGACTGTCAGCAAGAGGAAGCCACCATTATTTACATTAAATTTTGACCAAGTAAACGCCCTGATAAACCAGGTCACAGAGGACACAGATCCTGCTTGGTTTTTCTTGTAGTTTCTCTGCTTTGTCATAAAAGAATATTTACAAATGACTGTTCTTTCTACATGTAAATGATCTTTAAAACACTCAGACAAGTTCAAATGAATGTCTGCAATTCTTTTAAGAGGAAATATTTAGTACCAGACAGAGAAGATGATGGAGATTTGAGTGTTACTTCTTAGTAGCCTGTTGGCTATTAGTAATTGTTAAGGCATATTACAAATTACATGTAGCAACAGCAAAGGTGATATGGGCTTCCTAGAATGGCAACAGCATTTGTGGAAGGAATAGCAGGCATTATGACAAAATTAAGTCTTGTAAGTTTTGCAGCTAAATGCCTTGTCAGTCTTTTTTCTCTATGTATAATTGCTCCATATGCGTCCTATGCTAATACTCAGGTGTATCTTAATTACATATTGCATCATATGTAAATTTAGTCTTAAAAAAAAAAAAGAGAATATTTTATCTTTCACTCCTTCAAGAATTGTTACCAGATTTGTAGAACACCGCCATGTTTTCATCTCTGTTGAGCAAAACTGAGAACATGGGCCATAGAAGGGACAGTGCTTACATGCATAACCATGGACCTGCTTGAAGTCCCAAACCCAGTAGCAAACATAGAACACAGCTGAGCTATCACTAGGTCTCAGCTGGCCATTTACTAACAGAACCCTGATAGACAGGAAGTACAGAATAATGTATTTAGCACACATACCCTTTCTCCTGTCTCTTAGGAGGGACTGTTGGAGAGGGCTAACTCAATGACCAGGCAAAAAAATATCAGAACTGGACTCTGGGGGATATACCTTCCATGCTGAAGGTTTTGTCACAAGATATAGGACCCTGTGGTTGGTTGTGACAAACTGCTCCATAAATTATATGTTACATTCACACCGGAGCAGTGTTGGGGAAATCTCTTCTTTTTTTCCTGCCTTGTCTTGATAGTAGGAAAGACTTCGGCTTTGGCCACGGCTCTAGATGAGGCCACAGAGAATATCACAAACCTCACTAAGAGCTGGGGCAGTGTGATATCCTGGGGATTTTCATCTTGAGGCAGTCCGTGAATCCATGAGCTGTCACAGGCCACAATTCATGACTCTTCATGATTTCTAAGTGGTTAGAGAGATCTCTGATTACTGGATTCTTATCAGCCAAACAACAATGGAAAAACCTAACCAATTTCATAAAAAGAATGTCATTCAGGACTTAAAATAAACAAGCATTTTAAAGTGAGAGCCCAGCTGAAACCACATCCACAAATCTGAAATACAGCTTTGTGTATGCAGTCTGTGAGCATGAAAGAAATATTGTCTTTTCTGTAATTACATAAGAATAAGTTTATTTTGATCTTTTCTCCACAGAAAACTGCTTGTTAAAGGATGATCTGAAAAATGCTCATTGTTGTACACGGCTGAGTAGACAGCTGAACTAAAACCCCATGTGATTTACCTTCTCTCCCCTATGCCTATCACTAGAACATCATAAATCCAAAAGATTTGGGAAAGCATCACTATTTGGATAAGTGAAAGGTTTCATGTGGCAATGCTTTTTAGTCGAATGTGGATTGTTCAAACATAGTATTAAGGTTTTCTTTTCTTCTGAAACAAGCATTATGACATAATATAGAACAGATAAAATAATAATTTCAAAGTTATTCCTTTTATTCAAATTATTCCTTATTCAGCTTTTCTAAACAAAGTAATTCTGAAGTGGTGATAGCAGTTGGAGCAGCAGAGCAGCATTATGCTCACTTATTTGGCTTAATGAGGTCAGAACAACCAGGTACCAGTGTTTTGCCACTGAATTTAATTCCTGGATACTCCCTGCATTTATTTTTCTTGATTTTGCAAAACTTATTCTGCATTTCAGCCTTTGTGGATCAGTGGTACAAAGGAGGTATCTCCTTTCTAAACCCTGAGTTTCTGCTGAAACAGGAGTTACAATTATGCCTTCTCGGGACTTTTAGAAAGCATCACACAACGTTAAAACGTTAGGGTTGTTGTATATGTGTAGAACCTTTATATGTCGGTTTTAGTAATTCCCAGACAGTTCTCAAAGGAGAAATACTAACCAGTTGCTTAGGAGAGCAAACATCTAATACACATAGAATGCAGGCTGTGATTTTAGAAGATGAAGTCTTTGGCAATTATACTAGTTTAATTATACCAGTTAAAGCATCACCCCTTCAGATGTTCCAACACTACAATTTTTGCAGCTGTTGATGAATCAGACTGAGGAGATCACCAGCTTCAAGAAAACAGTTTTTGGGCGTGTTTCTAAAAATGGGATCTGTTTACAATCTGGTTTAGAGTGCCTTACAACATTGCTGCACAAACAGCTGTGCCTGCACAACTGAGGAGAGTGGCACAGGGTGGGAATGTGTAATGGGAGGGAAGGATAAGAGTATTTTTACATTGGCATTGATGTCAAAGACTTTGTCTTTTAACAGATAAAACTTTGACTTTGTCCTTTATAGCCATATAGTAAATTGTATAAGGCACTGCAAGGTAGCATATAAAATGTAAAGAAGACCTAATACAGGATAGTAAATTTACTGGTTTTCCTTGTTCTGCCTCCTCCAGTTTGTTGCCGTTGTGTGTATTCAAATATATTGTTTCAACATCACATTTATACCTTTGTACTTTAGCACAGATACTTACATCCCCCACTGATCTTTGTCCAGAGCTGGTATGTTATTCTTGACAGCATGTCCCAGACATGTTGTATTTGTCATTGTAGACTGCTAGGAGTTTGCAAAGGTCTCATATTTTTCCAGTCCTTCAGCATCTTAGTGACAGGCAGAGCCAGCAGCATTCCAGCCTCTGGGGTAACAGGTCAGCATAGCTGCTAATGACAACAGAAATCTGTAGCCTGCATTTGAAGTAGAGCAGATATTAGGATCAGCCCATAAAATATCCCCAGATTTCATGTAAGCCATTCAGTCTGCAAGGTATTATGTCCTCCATAGAACAGATCTTGTTGGACCAAGCATTACTTCAGTGAAACCTGTAAGTCTAGAGGTGTGACACTAATACAGTGGTGCAACAGTGGCACAGATTTGGAAATCTAGTTTACTATTGGATGTACATGTATTAAACAGCTGCTTTTACACACACACTGACACTCACACAAACATATGCTTACACTTCATTCTTTTTGTGTTTGCCATCTAATTGGCTTGGGTAAAAGAAATTATGCCATGTATGGCTTATGGTAACTACATAAGTGGTTTTCGCATCAGCTACTGGACATGTCTAATGGTTGTTAATCCCAAACATAAACCTTGCTGAACCTTCCTGGATCATTAATTTGCTTTGCCTTTTATCGTATGTGCGGAGACTCAGAGCACCCTAGCACCCACATATCCTCTTCACTGCTTTTCCTTCTTCTCTTATTGGCTTAATTTTAGATACTAAATTTTATGTGGTTTATACACACAGAAAGAGTATGCTAGGTCAGGAAGTTTCCCTTTCCAAATAAACAACTGCACTGTAATTACTTTCTTTATTTCTTTCTGTCAGGAGAAAAATACTGGCATAATTTGGTTTCAGCATGGGGGATCAAAGCCTGCAGTACCAAACTTATAATTTGTTTCTCAGTTTGCTCAAGCCTCTTGTCTTCACCAGGTAAACAAATTAACACAACCTCACCTGCTTTCCAGAATGTTTTAACCTGAGAGTAGTATATGAAGAGAGGAATAACAAATTGCCATGGGAAAAGGGGATGGAAAATTAAAGTTGGTGTTGGAGTTTTTTAAAAAAAAAAAAAAAAAATTAGAAAATTTCCTGAACCAAAATAAGTATGTGAGCATTTTTTCCCCCAATCCTGGAAGCACTCATAATATGTAGTGAAATTACAGGCATATATGTTTGCTGCATTATCTTAAATATTTCCACTATGCTCTGAATGAAGTGTCAAGCTCTATAATGAATTGGATTGTTCTTTAGGTAGTGCTGGTTATGCTCGTGAACTCAATGTGTGTGGGAGGCTCAACTTCTCAGGTGGTGTTTAACTTCTTGCAGGATGGGGGCCCCAGTTTCTGCTTTAGATGAAGTGTGTGAGCTACTTTTAGACTATATTTTTAGTTTTATGTAAAACATTCTCTCTGTGGTCCAGTTATGTGTCAGCCAGAATCCCACACACCTCAAACACAACTTACCAGGGCAGCAAATACATGTTCAAATTCCAAATATGCTTTAGTGCAGCACTCTGGTTAAGAATTTATCTTTTTTTTTTTTTTTTTTTTTTTTTTAAATCTCATAGGCTAGTTAGTGCAGTATTAGGTAGGTCACTCTGGCCACATTCCCAGAATTTAACAGTGGGGGCCTTGTGGAATGCTAAACGATGTGTATAACAGCATTCAGGCTCTCCGTGAGCCAATCCGTCAAAACATTTGCTGCTTTGAAAATGTGTTCTTCAAAAAAATGGGCATATGGAACTTATTAGGCTATTTGGTGGAGTTCAGGCAGCAGAGCCCAAGAGAAGCATAAAAACATTTGAGGACACAATTCTACCTTAAGGTAATAGGATCTCTAAACTGTTCTTTTGCAATCAAATACATACAAAATACAGGCGAGAAACATCCTGAATGGAGACGTTTGACATTCCAAACAGTCACAAGACCTTAAGTAAAGATCTTGTAATAGTAGTAAGAAAGTCGTGGTTTGATTGCAGCAATGGCTGGTATGTTTGGTTGTTTCCTCAGCAGACTGTATTGACTCTTGGCTCATTTAACAGCTCAAGTTGTATCGAGGAGTTCTGACTCACGGTTCCAGGGCAGTGGATTTCTGTGTCTCTGGTACATTGGCAGTGAGCAGCCATCAGTCTCCTTGGAGATGAAAAAAGACAGTGCTGCAGATGAGAAAAACAAATGAGCTGCCATTTTCCCGCACCTGTTTGTACCTTCCTCCAAGTGACTCCTCGTCCCCACTCACAGTGAGCGCAGAATGACTCTAGAGCGGGCAGACCTTCCCCTCACACTGTTAAAGAACAAGGCAAAATGCAGAAATGACTGAGATTAAATTTTGGCCTTCGCAGCCATGGCAAGAGATAGCACTGGGTTTTGTTGCTTGATGAGTAGTCTTGGAGCAGACTATTAAACAGAGTCCTTCTTTGGGGACAGAATTAGAGGAGGGTGGAGGAATCTGTGCAACCCCTATACTCCCTCCCTTCATCTCATCAACGCTGACACTCCTCTGAGCATGACACTGTGGCCTGTGCAGGACCTTTTCACCACACTGCTAGCTTTGATCACTACTGCAAATAATTAAAAAGACACCCTGTTCTTGTGTATCTTCTGTAATGACTGCGTACATTACAGGCCAAATTAGTATTTATGGACTCCTGACCACTTTTTCTGCTGCATAAAAAGAATGAAAACTAAGGTTAGGGACTTTAGTTTGTTGATATATTTATTTTGTCAACGTATCAAGCATAGTTCTTTCTGTGTGGCTATGGTGCAAGGAGACAAAATGTGATATTGAGGTATTGAAAAGATTGTTACCCTTTAAAGTAAGGCTGGTGCCATTTGCTGCTGTAGTCTAGAGTGGTCTTTGTTATCCTAGTGTTTGAACCAATAACTGAATTACATAGCAGGCTTTGACAGTTTTAGCACTGTTATACAGAATCATGATCATTGTTCTTAGCAGGCAAGCAAGTTTGAGTGATGGACAATAACCCCATAACATAGAAGTGCTGTGCTATCAAGTGATTGCTGAAGCTATTTTGACAGCAATACTGCTGAGATATCTGCAATATCAGTCATATGCCTCATCTTGCACTTCTTAACTTTTCTTGATCCAGTTCTGATTTACACTGCCTGTCCCTGCTGTGTCTCAGTTTCCAGTCTCCTGCATTGCTTCCTGCGGGGCAGCATGCTGGTGTGTTCATGGGCTTCTTGGGGAGCATGGAGATGGAAGGGGCTGGAGACCGGCTGCTCTCCCACCTGTTATGCTCCATCAGGCAACATGTCTTTCATTTCCTTGCAGTCAGGCCAAGATGCTGCCCATCTGGTGCCCCCAAGGATCTGGGGCAAGGATCCTGGTGTTATCAATGTTGCTTTTTTTTAGCCTCTACAATAGAGTAAAACAGGTCTCAGCCCTGAGACACTGCAATAGCTAGGGAATAGAGAGAACGGAGGGGGTATGAAACATCTCTGTCTTCAATCACAGTCCCCTGGAAATCTCGTTGACCCTTGTCCAACAAACTTTATATGATGCTTGGCAATATCATGAGACTTAATGTGTTATCGTTACTACCAGGAATTCCAATGGCAGTGCCCCTATCTACACTGAAATGCTGTATTGTTTTTTTATGCAAAGGTCCTTGAAATAAGCTGCAGCATCCAGCAGAAACTTTCCTTTTTCCTTTATTGACTGCATTTGGAAGAGACCCCTGGGACAGAAAAGCTTCCTGGGAACTGGACACTGCTGTTTGAGTGGAAACTTTTGAAAAATGAAGGTGCCCGTAATGCATTTGTGGTTGTCCCCATTACTGGGCTGCAGTGAATGAATACATCAAGTTAAACTGCAGGTATATTCGCAGACCCCTTTGTAATTGATTTTCCCGCCTGAGGGAAACCAGTCTATGACATCAAGAAGTGAATTTTCACATGATAGAGGCATGACACTGGAGGCATAGTTCTGGAGCTAGGGCAATATTTTTGCCTGTAATGCATATAAGAAAGAAAATAGCCTCAGAACTGCCTGGATAGAAATTTCAGTAGTGCTGCGCTTTGGCCTTCTGCCACTTCTTTTGAAGTCAGGGACTTCTCCCACTGCATTAGATTTTAACACAGTCAAAACAATGTTGAACTCCTTTTAAAAAATCCCACCCACTATTTTCAGTGCATGGTTTTATCAAGCCAGAAGATTCTGGTGCTGGAAAGCATCGTGCAGTTTTGTCATGGCTGGAGGTGTCCTCCCTGATTCTGCCATGTTAGGTCTATTCCTCCAGAGTATCCTTGAGTCTCTTCCTGACACTGTAAAGTGCTGCACCTGAACCACTGGTATTGCCTACTTCTCATCCCAATATGGCAAAGAGCGAGGAGGGACATGTGAAAGAGAAGCAGAAGCAGCATTATCTCTAGGAGCTGCAATACCTTCTAGAGACTGTAGGTCTACTGGGATGAGTGGCAGTGCATCCTGCAGGATGTCATGTTCTTTTGTTTAGTCTCCCTTCTCTTTTCTGATGTGTGCCACTGCAATTCCCACCTGTTGACAGTCCTGTGCATGAGCTTTTCAAGGAAGGTTAGTCACATAGTACTGACTTCTGTCCTTATGGCTGAGTTTCTAAGGACCAACATTCTCTGTTTGTTCTTCCTCACTATGAGGCAGAGTACATGAAGCTCATTGTTTTATGGATGGGTTTTAGAATCACAAAATCATAGAATAGTTAGGGTTGGAAAGGACCTTAAGATCATCTAGTTCCAACCCTCCTGCCATGAGCAGGGACACCACACACTAAACTATGTCACCCAAGGCTCTGCCCAACCTGGCCTTGAACACCTCCAGGGTTGGAGCATTCACAACTCCCTTGGGCAACCTATTCCAGTGCCTCACCACCCTCACAGTAAAGAACTTCTTCCTTCTTTTGTTACAGTAAATATGGGTTCATATTTATATGTTTATGGATTCAGCTATTGCACCTCCACATAAAGTGCCTTATGATCTTTATGAAGCCTTTAAGCTAGATTGGGTTTTCTTAAGTCTCACTGGTTTATTTCTCAAAGTTCAGTCCTGGAGTAACTAAACAAATGAAACATTTGATATTGGGATCTGTCTGTGTTTGCTCTCTGTTGTGGCTGATATCTATCGAGACATTAAGCTTTGTTCTGCTCAAGTTATTTTATTTATATAATTTTAATTTATTTTATTTTGGTATTCCACAGCCACTTCCTAAGGGATTTGTGCCTGGAAAAATTAGAAGAATGAGCCATGTAAGTCCATAAGAGAGGTTATAAGATAAACATTATACCATGTGTGGGGTAACATTTTTTACTGCAAGTGGCTGCTCTCACTTTCTGGCATTTATACACACAGCCATCTGTTTGAAGGCTGTTTGAAGTGGCTTTATTCCAGCCTTTATGTAACTTGCCTGTAGAAAGGAAATGACATCATTTAGTTTCCTGAAGAATATTACCAATGCCACAACTGAGGAAATAAAATCTACAATACATAGAGTGTGTATTTTTAAACCTTTTTCCCTTTCACAATAGGCCACCTCTCCATACTGGTCTGACCATCTCTTCAAAGCAATGGCAAGCCCAGGAAACCCCATGCATTTCACATGCATTTATATTCATGCTGCTAGCAGTGGACTGCAAGCCACTTACTTATATGCTTGCTGAAATAAGATCCGGTGAGACAGGACAGACTAGTACAACGACAAAGCCTGTAATGTGCCTTCACTGAAAAATATAGTCATAAACTAACAACCGTAACTTCATAACTAGACTAGATGAAGCTTCAGAGCTTTCAAGAGACCATGAAAGAACAGCAGCTGTTTGTTGTGCCCGGAAAAGCATGTAACTCTATTAACATGGGCTAAGTAGTTTACTACAAACCCATATTAGGGTTTAAATTGAAAGAAAGTTTATGTTGTTATAGTCTGTATAAAGGCTGTGTATATTCTGAGACATTTGTTTTAAATCTTCACTGAGCTATGAAGGTTCTCAGCTGGTGATTTCAACTGAGCCGTGTTGAGTTACATCACATAAGGGCTTCCTCATATTCTGTCTTGCCAAGAACTTTTCAAACTTTTGTCTTTGCTGATAATTCCAGTTTTACTGTCTGCTTTGTCTAGAGAAGTTAGTTGTCAAGTGCTTTAAGAACTCCTGGATCACCTAGCTACAGCTGAAAAAAAGTAGGAAGGTAATTTACCTCTTATAGAGAGTTTTGGATGGATTTTGCATTTTTTCTTGATGTGAAAGGTAATGTGAAATAGCCAAACCATACTCCCAAAGGCCAAATTTGACTGGCAGAAGTTTGATCATACTGCTGCAGGTGTTATTTCAAATCACTTTTATTTCAAATCACTTTTACAGCTTCAAGGTATGTCATGTTTAATGCTAATATGAACTAATGAGAAAAAAATTGCAGTTTCCAGAAGGTATATTATTTCCTGTGATTGACTGTTGTTTATAAAAGTGTTTATTAGATACTATTCAGTCTGTCCCATAAACTACAGTGTAGCTAGATTTTAATCCATGACTACATTATTAAACAGATTTGGGCTGGCTAGTTTTCACACTCTTATACTTTTGAAAGTTTTTCATAACAAAGTCATTATTCTTGTCAAAACGAAATGGAAATGAGGAGAAAGGTTGGCTAATGATGACCTTTAATAATTTACGGAATTCATATAATCTGCTTGTTTATGTTGATGACTGGCCTTGGAAAGTATCCAGAATATGCTGAAATCTCAGAAGCCACCCCCACCCATTTGAAAACAGTACAAAACAGTACAAAAACTATTGCTAAACTTTGGGCCTTCATAAAGAAATTAAATCTACTTAATGCTAAGATAGGGATACCTGTTAGCTGGGAGATATTGGCTAACAAACTGTGGTCTTATATAATAATATAATATGGTCTTATATAATAATAATAGGAAAGCCTAATGTAGTCATTGAAGTGAGGAATAAAGGAGTTTATTTTCATCTGATTAATTGTACAGACTTCCCAGGCTGAATCAATAAAAGCTGATGATTAAACACTGAATTTAATGATGGCTTTTTTGGTATGGATCAGCTCACAGCAGGAGTTGAGACTTTTGTCTAGGTAAGTACTTATAAGTAAAGTTAATCATATCAATGGCTTTCTTAATTGAACATTACTAAACCATGGAATTGCTGTGAAGCAATATGGAAAATACCTGATGATTTAGACAGCTCTTGAACCAGTGTATTAGAAAGGAACAGTCTTAAATCCATTAGTTACAACTAATCTGAAAAATATAGTGATTTTTACAGCGAATTTGCTCTTACAGGTTCTTAGCATGGGAGTACTTCAGCAAAATCAGCATTCCTTGCAGTTGCTAACTGCATTCTTAGAAACTAGCAGTAAGCCTCTTGAATCACCAAGTCTTCTAAATCCTCTGATTTTGAACAGTGATTGTATAGACTTAAGGGAATGTCTGAAATTAAGAACTCTGGTTTGACCAAATCCCCAGAAATGAATGGCTCTCTAAATAAAAATCTCTGCATTTCGTCCCAGTTATATATATGTTGGGTAACCTAGTTAGTTTGAAATGAACAATGTAATAAGAAGTAAAAAGCCTTTCCAAGACTCTTATTCAAAGGGTCACAGACTGTATCAGACAGGTACAATTTAGTTCTTATTTTCAAATTTTTCAAAAGTTTCCTGTATGTCCAGTACAGAAGTCAGATATGGGATTCATTCTTACGGGAAGGGGTGTGAAGAATTTAGATCCTGTCTTTAGTCCCTACAGGTGTAGTGGGTACTCTTATATCAATCACATAATGCTGCAGTTGCTGTGCAATGGAGAGCACCACTTTTACCCCTGCTTACAAAGAGACTGGATCCAAGCTGTGACAGCCAGATAAAAAAAGCGAGGAAATGTGACAGCAAAGGATGACCATTTCCCATAGGGTTTTCTTTCAAATCAAGAAGTGTTACATCTGGTCAAAACAGAATATGGACTTGCCAGGGGGAAAAAAAAAAAAAAAAAGGGAAAAAAAAAGTACTTTTCTGTCACCTACAGGAAAGAATAAAAGATGTGAGCAGAACAAAGCAGATGGACCTTTGTTAAAACCTGTATAAATGGTTCTGATACTTGTTTATGCACTGCTGCAATATGTTGACAGACATATATGTTACAGCGTGCAACACTTCCAACTTCAAAGTTAGCCTTATATGACCCCTTTCTTCCTTCATGTATTTTTTTGCAACCAAAGCATCAACAAAGACACACACCTATAAAAACAAAGAAGTGTAGTCATTGTAACTGTGCAAGCACTGAAGTAATATCAAGGCAGAAAAGAGCCAGTGCTTGCTTGTGCATACCTTACAGAGCAATCCAGTACATAACCATTATTCCTTTGCTCCACATCAGTGGCAACAGAAGCTTACAGGTTATTAGGTCCAGCGGATGTGATTACCCTCTCTCTTGTCAGAGTAGGTAAGGGCAATCACCATAAATTCCCAGGTATTTACACACTTGTGTTAAAATTAGTGAGAATTAGAGGGAAAATATACCAACATGGTCTTCTACCTAATGTACACGTGTTTTTAGCCAATCAATTTTTCTTAAAAATCTATGTCCTTCTCTAAGGCAAATAACTTGTACTTAGCTGAATGATAATATCCTATGAATTTTTCAGTAATCATTTTAGTTGTTTCTGATTTCAAGTGCACTATGTACCTATTACTGTCGTGGAACAACACAGATAATTCCGACTTAAAATTGTGGAACCCATGGGTTCTCAGAAGGTCCATGCTGGGTACCTAAATATCAATGTATATCTGCGTTTGTACATTAGCAACAATAAATAAAAAAACCTTGAACTCTAAAGTGTATAAGCTATTAAATAAGTAAACGCCATTAAAAAGCCATTAAATAAGGTCAAGAAATATTTCTTGTCCTTAGGAAATTATAATAATAATTAAAAAAAAAAAGGAAATTATGATGTTCTCTTCAGAAAAGAAATTTCTGACTTTTATAATTATGGACAAATCTATTTTTTTTTATTTTATTTCATATTTTTCTAAAAGAATCAGAAACAATTGATGTTCCTCTGATCTCCCACTGCTTTGGAGTCCTAGCTGAGTAAGCCAGAGCAGAAGGGTCCGGCAGTTGGAAGCAGAAGTTTCTAACATGTTCAGGGTTCAAATTTATTTTGGAAATCTTATGGTTTTCTAGGTTACCACCTAAGGTTCTCAAAACCCTTGGGTCCATATTACAAATCCTTTCATAGTAGTTTTGCAGCTAACCTTGAATGCTGAGAGCCCTCAGCAGAACTGTGGCTCCAGCTCCTTAATGAGGAATATGGAAACCTTGGCATCCTTAGCTTTAATGTGATCTTGGTGATAAGCTTGTCTCAGAGCAGAGAGCTTCCAGGGCCAGCAGGTGAACTGACAGGAAACAGTGCAGGTTTCTGAAGAAACCCTTTAATATATTTGGCAGAAATAGTGGTTCATGAAAAATTATGCCATTTTTGAAAAATTAAAAAAAAAAAAAAAAGCCATTACAATTCCTCCAAGACTGCCATTTTTATTCCTGAATGACTAGGTTGAATTTCAGAAGAATACAATATCAAGTATTTTCTGATGGAGTCACCTCTGCTCTCATTATTATGACTGTGGTCACAAGCTGCGCAGGCATATAAGTAGCAGTTTATTCACCCTAAATCCTCAGCATGGGTATATATGAAACATGAAAATCTGTCCCACATGAAGCCTTAGCCTAATAGTATCAGAGGAGTACTGGTAGAATGGATTAACTGTCTACTTAAAAAAAAAAAACACAAAGGAATAAAACATGGTCCTAGGGTAGAGAATATTAACGTGAATGAAAAACACGGCATGTGACTCCACCTCCAAGCAGTCTCAGTAGCATTTCTGTAGTGGCTATACAATTTAAAATTTATTCTAATTATATTTATGCTGTGTAGGATTTAGTATTCTTAAATTTCATTTCATTTACGTGTGGAATGAAACCCTAAAATGATGAAAATGTCAGTGAAGGAGAAAAGTCCATGGACTTCTGTGCCAATCCCACTTGTCTGTCCCCAGTGGAAGCCTCATTCCCTTGCCTTGGTCATCTATCTGCAAAACAGTTCAACTGAGGAAAACAGTATTATGGAAAGATGTTTGTGTTTGAAGGCTTCTGATTTCTAAAGACACAGTTTGCTTCCCTGCTCATCTTGTTTGGTCGCTATAGGATATAGCTGCAATTGCAAGACCACAGTCCTGCTTGCCTCAATGGGTCCTAAGTTCCCAGCTTGCCTCAATGGGTCCTAAGTTCCCAGCTTGCCTTTCCTCACTGAGCAGCCTGTCCAGGCTGCTTCCAGACACGCAGGGAACTTTACTGGGAATTTGGCAGCTCTGAGGTCCCAGAAGGCACCTTGGTGGGTGTTTGCTAAGTGGTCAGGTGAACTGGAAGGAGTCAGGGTGTGCCCCAGTGTTTGCCTTTAAGAAAGGAAGCTCATAGGTTCCAATTTGGGTTCCCTTGGAACAGGAACTGAACTGGTTTTGGAGCATGTTTTATAGACTCATAGAATCATAAAATCGTTTAGGTTGGAAAAGATCATCCAGCCCCGATGTTAAACTAATGCTGCCAAGTCCACCACTAAGTCCCTAAGTGCCACATCGGCACATCATCATCCAGCCCAGATGTTAAACTAATGCTGCCAAGTCCACCACTAAGTCCCTAAGTGCCACATCTGCACATCTTTCAAGTATCTTCAGAGATGGTGGCTACTCCGCTTCCTTGGGCAGCCTGTTTCAGTGCTTGACAACCCGCTCTATGAAGAAATGTTTCCTAATATCCAATCTAAAACTGCTCTGTCTCAACTTGAAGGCATTTCCTCTTGTTCCATCACTTGTTACTTGGGAAAAGAGACTTATCCCTATTTCTCTACAACCTTCATTCAGGTAGTTGTAGAGAGCTATAAGGTCCCCCTTAGACTCCTTTTCTCCAGGTTAAATCCTTGAGTTCCCTCAGCTGTTCCTCATCACACTTGTGCTCCAGACCCTTCACCAGCTCCATTGCCCTTCTCTGGCCCCGCTCCAGCACCTCAATGTCTCTCTTGCAGTGAGGGGCCCAGAACTGAACACAGGATTCTAGGTGCAGCCCCACCAGTGCCCAGTGCAAGGGAATGATAACTGCCCTGGCCCTGCTGCCACACTGGTGAGTTCCCTCAGCTGTTCCTCATCACACTTGTGCTCCAGACCCTTCACCAGCTCCATTGCCCTTCTCTGGCCCCGCTCCAGCACCTCAATGTCTCTCTTGCAGTGAGGGGCCCAGAACTGAACACAGGATTCTAGGTGCAGCCCCACCAGTGCCCAGTGCAAGGGAATGATAACTGCCCTGGCCCTGCTGCCACACTGGTGCTGATACAGGTCAGGATGCTGTTGGCTTTCATGGCTGCCTGGTGTCTCTGCTGGCTCATATTCAGCCACTGCCATGTGAACACCTCAAAGTACTTTTCTGCTGGGCAGCTTTCCAGTGCCATTTTGATACCAGAAAAACAACCATGTTCTAAAAAAAAAAACAACCAATAAAAACCAAAAACCCAAATGACTTTTCATATGATCCCTGTGCTTGTTCTTCATCTCCAATGACTATTTAGATAAAAGCAACAAGAACAAGTTGTAAATATAAATAAGGAGAAAAGCAACAGCTTAAAAATTCTGGTGAATTTCTAGGTTTTCCAGGACAAACATCCAGAAAGTATTTTCAAATACTTCTGGAGAATTTCAAGCTATTTGCTTGAAGTACTGTTTCTCTGAAAACAGTTTAGGCAGTGAGTGATATATGCTTACTCTACAGAACAGTTCCTGACTTTGCTCAATATCTGCTCTCTTTGGCAACACGTTTTCCACTGTCAGCCTTTCAAACCCAGCAGCACCGGCTTCCCACTCACACTTCATCTGACATTCTCAGCTCATGAGTTGAAGTTAAACATGCATGTGTATTACTTTATGAATTCAGTGTATTTGAATATGGCAAGGCACAACCAGCTGGGCATGGAACTGCACCTTGCTGCATTTCTCAGAGGTGTAAAGAAGTATTTTGCAGTATTCTTCTTCTGTATTCTCCAAAAGAACAGAACTTGAGCTACAAACACATGGGGTTGGGAAAGCATTCATGTGATGCTAAAACTTACTGTAAATTCTTATTCAACAGCTTGGACACTGCTTACAGAGTTAAAAAATCCTTTACACTAACACCACAGTTCTATAAGTAGCTTTCTATTAAGCTAGTGTTGCCTTAACTCATTCCTGCCACTCTCGCAGCCTATGCTCAAGCCTTGTGTTGTCTTTATGATAAACCAGACTGGAGACTGCATAAAGCTAGAAAAAAAATTACCCCAAGCATTAAAGAGAACATTGTGTGTGTGGGTACTTTCAAAAACAACACACCAAAAACCCCCAAAACCTATACTGAAAACAGCTACAAATGTGTTTGTAAGGGACAAAGTAGCAGGGACTACCATGGACCAAGACTTCTGGCAAATTAAACTCCATAAGGATTGTCAGGGAAATTGGCCTTTAATATGTATATAAACTACTGTCCTCTCAAATCCCAGTTTACTAAGGCAAAAGTGGTGGTGGTAAAATCCCATTTACTCAGGTCAAATAGCATTTATATTCCCCTAGAGGAAGATGGATTGTTACCCCTTGAAGCATTGGGGTGTTTGGCCAAGCAGTGGGTCTGTGTTGCTGCTGCCCCCAGCCCTGACAGCACTGGGAGTGCACATGCTGGGGCCCCTCAGCTTCACAGCGTGGCCCAGGAGGGTATTTATTCTTCTGTAAGCTTCAAAAACAGGAAGTGACATTTCAAGTAATTGCAGATTTACTGTGAGCGTGTTGCTGGTCCCTCTGCATTGTCCCTGCTTTCCTGTTTGAGCTTGGAGGAAGTGGCCAGAGGGATGGGGGTAGGGAGAACTTGCTGTGATGCTTCTCCAACTGCAGTCCACATTACTAAGGGGAACAGTGATGAAAACATATTCAAATCCTTGCCAAAGGCTTGCAAGAAATATTTGACATCTAACCTGTAACAACAAGCAGGAGCTAAAGGTTAAATCACACACAACCCAAGCGTTTGGGAAAAGGATGTGTTTATGTTATCAGCTTCTTTTGGGTTGTAAAGGAACAGTGTTTGACAGTGGAATGGGGCTACCAGGAAAATACACTGTGGCTTAGTGCAAGTGCATGTGACATGGAAAGCACCAATTGGTTCTACATATTTGTATTTTCATATCCAAATGCCCTTTTCAACTCTAGTACCGTTCAGATGGTTAAAAGGGGAGTGCACAGGGTGAACACCACTGCCTGTGTGCATGTAGACCTAAAAAGTTACATAAATACTCCAGTTTCCCATGTAGTATCACTTCTTGTGGGGAGCTGTCACTAATGAATTACACAGCCAGTGTTGCCCATTGCTCTCACGGAGCTAAAGAATCCAAACTAGCAATGTATTTTCTAAGATAATATATTGCTGTTCTGCAAGCTGAATGAAGCTAGTGCTATCTTTGTTTCTAAGTGCCAAAACACTGTAGAGGCAACTTCAGTATATAATGCTAATACTTCGGTGGCTGTACTTCAGAAAAAGTGATTCTGCTATTTCAGTCTCCTGAAAAAGCAGGTGAATTTGGGAGCATCTGCTCTATGGACTCAGAAAAGGTTCTGTCTCATTTAATTTCTAGTCAGTGTGAATTTACTGTACAGAGACTGATCTTAAAGACAGAAAATCAGACTTATCCTGAGCTAATGAATGTAATTTGTATGTTGATGCTATTTTTTTTGGTATATATTACCCAAATTTAGCTAGCTGGGATCTATCTCACCTAATTTTCACAATTTAGAACAGCTAGTCAGAACTAGTTCTTCCCTCTATCAACACTGAAAAGGCACAAGAACTGTAACAAGAAAACTAACCTTACATGCTTTTTTATATGGATAAATCACTGGTTATAGAGGGAATCAATATAAATGGTTTATACTAAATTCCTGGTTTTTTAGATGGATAATATAAAATAAGTAGGTTCTTGCTGTAAGAGCTGAACTTCCTATGTTTTGCATAAATAACATTAAAATTAACTTTGGAACAAGTATTAAAGGACAGTATTAATCCTCTGTGAATGTGTCCCATTCATTAAGAAAAAACGCATTAGTGCATAATCATTCATAGTACTCAGTATTGTATGCCAACAAGCAGTAGCATGAATATAAACATTGTGCTGGCAGGGGAAGAGTGACTTTTGGAAATTTTCCTCTCAGAATAGGCAAAGCTGCCAATAGCACCTGCAAAAAAAAAAAATAATGTAGAACAATATATCAAAATAGTGTTGTGGCATAGGCTTTCCTATTCATGATCTGTCAGGCTAGAGGTTATCAGTGTTTATTTAGTTGTATGTATTAGACAATATGTTTTGAGATGCAGACACTGTGCCAATAGTCCTCATTTATAAAATAAAACAGTCTGGAAGTTATTCTAGGATACTCGATTATTTTATTTTTAGATAAATCCTTCCTCATTGGTGGTTCTGTGTCCCTCGGTTCGCTGTAAAAAATACTTCGACTTAATGATTTTCTCTTTCCTGCACACAAGCAACTGTGATTTGAATCTCAAGGGTAAGAGGCAAAGACAGGTACCACTGAGCTCGAAGACCAGATCCAGATGCTGAAAAGAAGGAATGAAGATGGCTGATCTGAGTTCTATGCACCATTTTTTCCCTATGCTGATATCTCTTAAGTTTACATCTCTTTCCCCTTATGTCCACAGGGCCAGCTCCTCATGTGTTTGAATGCATGGCTGTCACTGTCACCATGGTGTCTATTGTTACACATACATGTGCTGGTGATAGTGGAACCTGCCAAGAGAACTGGGCAATCTGAGTTTTTCAGGCTGTCATTTCCATTTTCTTCTCTCACACCTCTTCTAAATTTCTCCTGTGTTGTTCAATCTCTTATTTTTCTGTCCCTTCAATGGGAGAGACTGGGGTAGGGCCTCTACTTTTTACATTACAATTTAACATTTAGGATGCTCGCTTTACAAGTAAGAAATCAAAACCTTCCTCCAAGCTGGACGTAGAAGATGTGAATCTGTTGTTCTATACCCCGGTGCTGCTTTAACCACTAGATTGACTTGGTGTGAAAGAGGGAGAGGAAGACATGAACACCTGGCAGGAGGATCTGAAAGAAAATGATTTAAGATTTATGCAAAAGTCAAAACTGAAACCAGCAAACCAATGTATCTGATATCAGAACAGACCTACTAGGTAGGCAAGATATCTACCTTTTTCACTTCATTTTTTGGGCTAAAATCACAAACTGATCCTTCAACATCTTTCACTCCAGGTGTTAACATTACAGTTGTTTTTTTCCCTTTCATCTCCTCATTCGCCTCTTATTCCCACTCAAAGGAAATGGAAGCAGGATGAAGGAGAACGGTGAAGGACACTACTCTCAGCAGACTTATTTCTGTGGAAACAGGCACTTAGTGGCTGAGAGATGCTGGCAGGGCTCAAGCTATTCCTGCACAGACCATCACACTTCATTGGTTACTCTGAGTTTCCTTCTTTGCTCTGAGACTCCTTAGTAAATATTTTAAAATAAATATTTTAAAAGGCCAAGAAAGGAACTGGAAGCAAATACATCAGTTTTGCCTCTGGATTAGGAGGAACTCATATCAGGTTAAGATAATAAGCATGAATCAAACTTCAGCTTTCAGAGATAGAAATGCTTTGAAATAATCAGTGCTGTGAGGCTAGAGAAGAGGGTATGCAGTGAAGAGAAGTCTCCCCAGTCTTCGTTTTTTTTGTGGAGTTCTAAAAACAGTGATCATGGCTCCATGATCCAGGAAAACCTGTGCCAGTGGCCTCCATAGAAATGTACTTCTGCTCATCAGCTACAGATCTGGACGAACATGATCAGTTGGTATATTTTCAGTGAAAATATCAATTCTCATTTAACAAAGTTCATATAGACCATACTATATCACCAATAATTTGTGTTGCCATCTTCCCCAGGAATAATCTAACACACAGAATATTGGGGTTTTTTCTTAGCCTTGTGGCCCAACCATGCAGTCACACCTCGTCATTGTGGTATAATTTTAGAATATCTTACTAGCTCAGTTCAAGCTCTTAGCTTTGATAGGATATAGACATCAACTGCTCCGTCCCTTGAACTGTGACCTTAAACAACCAGGCTCTTTCCTTCCCCATGGGAATCATGTGATTGCACTCTCAGCGGATAATTTTTCCTGGATTCTTTTATGGTATTTCCTACACAGGAAAACCATCCTGTTATCTCATTTTTAAAGATTACTAGTGAGAATTTTCATAATTTTTAAAAACTGTGTGTCTTCTTTCTTTTTGTTGCTTATCTGAAAACACATGCTTTAGAAAAAGTAAGAGAGGATCACATACGTTGAGTTTTTTTTTTCACACGGGACAGAAAATAAACAGTGGTAAATATGATAATACAGCTGTTAAACCAGAAAATTCATTATAATATAAAAATAGTTAAACAGCAAATTTTGCATTTTGCACCAAAGCAGAAATAAGTCACAGTTCAAAGTCATCACAGAATATATTCCATAGTGTCAGACCATGAATTCCAACAGGAAACAATTTTCAGGAAGAATTTGTGTTCTTTTGTTTCTGCAATCCCTCACAAGAACACAGCTAACATCTTCATAGGCTCATATCTTTATATTTCTGCAGTTAAACATTCTAAGAAAACAACTCAAGCAGTCTTTCATGTCTCATGAGGTATGTGAAGTTCTCAGAAACAAAAACATGATAAACCAAATACTGTTTTCAGTTGCTTTGATTTGTAACTGAAGTAATCCTGAATTTATGCCACTATATCTGGAAAGGAATCTGACTCAACATTGCTCACAGTTTCTGTCCTAAATAATCAGAAGATAAGCGCTTCTTTAACTCAGTTAATACAAAGCTTTGTTTTCAGGAGTGAAAGTTTCGAATATAAGTACAATATGCTAACAGGGTACAAAATTTGTTATACTCCAACTGTCCACTAAAATTCACTTCAATGTCTCAAGATGTGTGACAAGAAAATTCAAAAGATGGTGAAATTTACCATGTTTTCAAACCTAGAATATGGACCAAAAAGTATTCTTTGATTTTTTATCAAAGTATATACTTTTTTTCTAAACTACAGAGACATTGTTGGAGTATTTGTCTCTTGAGTAGTTCCATCCAAAAATCCATAGATTATTTTGATTTTCCAACAGAAATTTAGAAAGCAATAAATAGCTAAAAAATTCTGTTTGCACAAGTGGGGGGTTCATGTAAGTTTTCATGCACTGCAAGCCTGGACAGATTGCATCTTTCACAATATACCATGCTTTTACACACAAATCTCTGATCTTACTGCAAAGTTTTCTGCCCCATGTATTTTACTATATCTTCTGAACAAGCGAAATAAATTGAGCTTCCTCAGCCTTGAATAACTATTGCAGGTCTATCCAAAAAATTTCCAAGTTGTCAGCATCCAAATTGTTGATACCAGATCCAGGAAGATTGTTCCAGTGAGAGGCAGTGTAATGTCTGTTGGAAATTACTTCTCCACTCCCAGCTTCAGGATTCCTGCTAATGCTTCTGAGAATTGCATTTAACTTCTTGCACAGGCAGCACATGTTTTAATATGTTTTTTAGTGTTGCTGCTTTCCAGGATACAATCTTCTATCCTAACAGTGTGCCTTGCAGATTGTGTTTCTAGGTACATGGCACAGCATTAAGCTGTGTTAAAATGATACTACCAAAATGAATATATCTTAAGAAGCAGTTTACATCTCATTTACCTCCCCAGTGAATTATACTAATAAATGCAGATATTGCTAGTAGCTCATATGTTTTCATCACCCATTAGAAACACTCATTTTCCCTTCACAGATATTTTTCCTGATCTATCAGCTACCCAGGGCTTCCATGAGACAAAATTTTTTGCGTTGTTTGTGATATAACTTTGTAATACTGTTCTGATGGAACAGTCTTTCCATGATCTTGCCTGTGGCTGATGTTAGTTTGCCATTTTGCAAGTTTACAAAAATGCAGTTTACAGAGTGTTTAAGATCCTCTCAATCCTTTTTGGAATAAAAATTATGTAATTTTTGCTGGAAAATGAACTAATTCTAAATTCAATTTAATTCCAAGCTCAATACAAAAACATTAATGTATCAATTATTCTGTTGGTGGCCGTCACCAACTAACATGCTCTATAGTTCTATGGTTCTATAACTATTGGTTAACAGTTTTGGTACAGTAAGTACAAGTAATTCCATCCTTTCAACTTTAATTTTAGTTTCCATGGATTTTTAGTGATTTCTTTGACTTCATCTTTCCTTTTTCCGTGTTTTAATCCAAGACTATTTTTTTCTGGTGGCCCAGGGTTTTCCATAATCACATACATAGTCAGCTATTACAAGTATCTTCATTCCACTTGGTGCCTATTTCATAATTACATCCACCTTCAGTAATGATTGTCAGTTTGAAGCATCTAAGAAAGCCTTCTTTACTAGTTTCCAAATACTTTTCACATCTTTCCTGGTTTTGAAGGATTCTTGATCAGATTCGTTCGTGGTGTGACACCAAATTTTATCAGTCCCAGGATTTCTACAGGAATTCTACGGATCACTTTGTGGTGCAGGAGATGATAGTTTCTTCTTTCTTCACTGTCTAGGAGCTGCAGAAAGGGCAAAGAATGCCTTCCTATAAATACTTCTACTTCTGCCTGACTACAACTACAGGAGGGTTATTTGGCATGGTGCCATTAGTATTATAGTCCTTACAGATGCTTAATATCTTCTCAAGTACTCAAAATTAAATTAATCTCCAGATGAAGAGTTAAGAAAGAATTTCTACCTATCAGATTGGCAGAAAACACTGTATGTTTCTGAGGCCTGTCACATATGGTGCAGCTGCAGCAGACATTTTAGTGAAGCTGCTTTGAGATTCAGAGCAGCCCTGTGGAGAAGGACTTGGGGGTGTTGGTTGATGAGAAACTCGACATGAGCCAGCTTCAGTGTGCACTTGCAGCCCAGAAACCAACCGTATCCTGGGCTGTATCAAAAGAAAGGTGACCAGCAGGTCCAAGGAGGTGATCCTGCCCCTCTGCTCTGCTCTCGTGAGACCCCACTTGGAGTATGTTGTCCAGTTCTGGTGTCCTCAACATAAAAAGGACATGGAGCTGCTGGAGCAAGTCCAGAGGAGGCCACAAGGATGATAAGAGGACTGGAGCACCTCCCGTATGAGGACAGGCTGAGAAAGTTGGGGCTGGTCTGTCTGGAGAAGAGAAGGCTTTGTGGAGACCTTATAGCCGCCTTCCAGTATCTGAAGGGGGCCTACAAGGATGCTGGGGAGGGACTCTTCATCAGGGACTGTAGTGGTAGGACAAGGGGGAATGGGTTCAGACTTAAACAGGGGAAGTTCAGGTTAGATCTAAGGAAGAAGTTCTTTCCTGTGAGGGTGGTGAGGCACTGGAATAGGTTGCCCAAGGAAGTTGTGAATGCTCCAACCCTGGCGGTGTTCAAGGCCAGGCTGGACAGAGCCTTGGGCGACATAGTTTAGTGTGTGGTGTCCCTGCTCATGGCAGGGGGGGTGGAACTAGATGATCTTAAGGTCCTTTGCAACCCTAACTATTCTATGATTCTATGATTCTATGCTTAACTAATTCACGAATATGGTTGCTGTGACACTGGAAAGATTGTGCAGCAGCAGAGGTAATTCCTCCCAGTTCTTTGTACTTAAATATCTCTATCCATTCAATTTTTGTCTTCAGCTTTTAAAGCACCTGCTATGTATATTAATCAGAACTGTTTTCTATTTCCACATACAGAAAGGACCTGTATAATTACATCTACATGTTCTACCTGGACTCGCACAGCACACAAACCTCCTAAATTGACATTCTGGAGATGGATACATTTTTTCCTGGATATTTTAACAAGCAGGGAGACTGCTATTTCTGTTTTCTCAGCCTTTTCAATAGCCTATTATATTGTCTTAGCATTATCCCATTTTGTGATTTATAATTTAATACACAATTTAGTATACAATCAAGGTGCTGTATTTCTGAATAATTTGTAACTCTAAACCATATGCTATCCCTGCTGTCTTTCTTAAATTGTCTGTAACCAATGAGTTTAATATCCAGTCATGTGAGTCATACTACTGCATTTGAGTAATACCAGCTAGCTCAAATTTCTTTTCCTAAATTTGTATTTCCAATTCCCCTGACTCTCAGAACAGTTATGAGAACAAAGATTGTTTTTCTCATCCCAGCTCTTGATGTTTCAGTCTTTTTATGTTTGTTCATATGTACTTGAAAGTTCTGCACAGACTAGATGTTATCTAGGATATAGTTTCCTTTTTACAAAGATGGAAATAGTCCAAAAGCCATCCATCCTACCTTCCTAGAAAAAGTGTCCTTAATATCTGTGTTCTTCTGGAGTAGTTGCCCTGAATTAAAGATGATTCTTCTCATTTATATTAGAGGTAGAAATGACCCTGTTGCATGGGTAACTCCAGCAGAGGATTAAACACAGGTAGAGAAGCTACCTATGAGTATGCCTGTCTTCCGAGCATGTATATTTACATTTTTTGTAGGTTGTATTCATCTGGTGCAAAGAAGTTTCCCTCCTGAATATAGACAACTGGTAAATAAGACTTCCAATTTATGCCTGGAATAGATGAAGCAGGGACTCCTTGTGAAACCAAAATGTTGTTATAGTAAAAAGGAGACAAACATGTCTTAAAATAGCCAGACTGATGAGTTGGGATTAATAATAGTCTTTTCCCACCTGATTTTCAGAGAAATGATGTTCAAATGTACTCATCTGGCCCGCTCAACTATGTTTCAGGTCTCCTGGCTCTTAAACTGGTATTTTCAAATGTTGTTCTAAATGAACTCAGAACTCAGAAATTACCGGGTTTGAAATCAGAGAGGAGAAGCTGACTTTTCCCCGTGGAGCTGGTGGAGGCTGTCAATAGCTGCATTTTCTTTGAAAGACCAGCAAGTTTTTAAGTTTCTTAAAAGTAGTAACTTTTATACTTTTGCTGTAATCAGGAATGTTTTGTAATTTTGCTGTAGTCCAGTTGTGCTTTACACTTCTTACTGATCGAATAAAGAGGTTGTGTTTGTACAGATCCTTACCATTCCTTTACTGAGCAAAGAGCATTGCATATATGATATGCCATGTACTAAGGAGGTTTAGCGCTTTGGGGAAGAGGACTTTCTCTCTTCCAACTTGTAGGTGAAGTCAGTGAAAGCTCTTGGGCTCCTTGGTTCACTCCACAGCTTCATTCCATAGGGGCTGGTGCTGAATTCTGAACTCTTTCTAGAGGTTTTATGAACATGGACATAAGCAATGCTGCAACAGAATTTAAATTCCTCATGCAGACGTATTAGTGAAGGAAATAAATAATCTTTTCCTTGATGCATGACAGTCATGTATATGTTAAAAATGAAAATACATGCAAAGATGAAACTTGTGCTACCCCACAGTAGGGATTCTGAAGCTGATGGTGGACAGAGGAAAGAGGTGCTTCTGTGGTAATGTTGCACAGACTCTTTGCAGTCACAGGGAGTCAGAATGTGTGTGCATGGCAGGGTTGTTTTATCTTTTATGGAACACCATGCAGGAGTTCACCAAGCACTGCAACTGAAGAAGCCAGCAGCAGCAAAACAAAAAATGTCTTTCTGGTGAGGAATACAAACCACGTGGCTGGTATCTTGTCTGCTGCTTGTGAATAAATGGAAAGGGGAAGGAACTGGATGCGAAACATTCATTCTGTAGCAAAAATGAAGAACACCCTATGCACGTAACAGCATTTAAGGAAGATATTTATACAATACAAAGGTACAACAACCCTCTCTGAGTACACACTGCTGTATGGAAAGATCTGTTATTTTCAGGAGAAAGCTCTTTGGGACATGTATTATATGTGAAGGAGAGAAATGGAGCTCTAATGGATCACATACACAGGATGTTAAAGCAAACTCATAATCAGGGTGAATGCTGAGGATCAAAATGTTGTTTCATTTTGTGCCAGGTGGACCCCAGACATACTCATAACTTATCAGGAGAGCCAAACATTTGTAGATGTGCTTCCTATTTCCTTCCGTCAATGATAAAGATTATTACTTGAAGGAAGAGTTCATGTGAGCCCCTACTGAGAGAGTTCAACAGTATTTCCTTGGTCTTGGAGGTTATCCTTGAACAGAGATGTATTGAAGGTCAATCCCTTCCTTGTTCTGTATGCATACATGATGTAGCTTTAAAAGCAGGCTTTTCTGCTTTGTTTCCCAAGGTAATAGTATCCCTGTGATACAGACATGATTGCTGTACATGAGCCCACTGTTGCTAAACAAGGCCTCTTTCTTGCAGGTGGAATGCATCATTTTTAGGAAGAAAAAAGTATTTTTGTATCTACTCTTTGATTTAGTTCAGTAATAGCTACTTTTGACCAGAGCTTAATTGAATTGTGATAACTTCATAAGTCCAGCTGGTCTGGGTTTTCCTTCCTATGTGAATGTTATCATGAGCTTGCACAAACTTCTCTTCCTTGATTTTGTGCTTCATAAAAAAAAAATAAGCTAACTTCAATTACAATAAATAGCACTCTTCAATCAAGGATCAGGTTCTGGTTGCCTTACTCTTGCTGAGTGGCATCATTATAATAGATTTTGTTGCTAATATTTAAGAAATGCAAGTAGAAAAACTGGTCCCGGTTAGACCAAAAGCACTAGTACCTTACCTGGAATATAATACAGAATTTGTATTAACTTGTGTCCTTTGTTTCTTGTTCTGTCCCTGAGAAGAGTTGAACTCCACCCTCTCTACACCTTCACATTAGGGAGCTGTAGCCAGCATGAAAAGCCAGACTGAGCTTTCTCACGGCTGGACAAGCACATCTCCCTCAGCCTCTATATGTGTTCTAGGCCCCAGCAGTCTTGTTAGGTGGTTGCTGGGCTTGCTCCAAGATGTCAATGTCTGTCTTGTACTGCCTCCAGTTTTGGGCTCCTCAGTACTGCTTTGTAGCCTGAATGAGGAGGATAATCTCCTCAGGCTATTGACTGTATGCTTACTTATACATCCCAGTATGCAGTTACCCCTCTTTGCTACAAGGGCACACCATCGACTCATGTTTAGCTCCTTGTCCACCACAACTCCCAGGTCCTGCTCCAAGAAACTCTTCTGTTCAGTCAGTCCCCAGCCTGCACCAGTGTGGGCTATTGTTCCCTGAAGGCAGGACTTTTGCATTTCACTTTGTTGAAATTCCTGAGGTTTCTGAAAGCCTGTATCTCTACCTGTCAAGGTTCCTCTGAATAGCAACCTTCTCCTCAACTATCTAAAGTGTTCCTCCTAACACCGTGTGAACATTGCTGAGACTGCAATCTATGCCACAATCCAGCTCTTTAAGAAAAATGCTAAACAGTGTTAAGCCCTAAGGAACTTGTCTCATAATTGGCCACAAGTTTGTATTGCTGATCACAAACCTAACCCTTTGGGACAAAGCAGTGCAGCCAGTTGCTAACTCACCTTACTGTCTACCTATCCAAACCATATCTCAACAGTTTATGTGCCAATATTCGAACATGTGCATCAGCAGCATATTTCAGAAGTCCCTAGCATTCTATTTCTGTACATATATTTGATATACGGGTCTCATGAGAATTTTTCAACTTGATCACTTGCTTTATGTACAACTGCAATAGAGCACAAAAGTATGGTTGCTCTCTGCCTTTGTCAGATTGATTAGATAAACTAGAGTTAATTGCTTATTCACAATTCTTTAATCAATGCCTTCGATCACTGCATCAGCTGCTGGCTCCTCACCTAAGCCATGCTAAGGGCTGAGTTGAAATTTTTCAGTGATGGATTGAAACGTGGTTTCTGTGAGATCGCCCAAATAGAATCACAGAATAGTTCGGGTTGGAAGGGATCTTAAAGTTCATGCAGTTCCAACCCCTCTGCCATGGACAGGGACTCCTTCCACCAGACCAGGTTGCTCAAAGCCTTTTCCAACCTGGCCTTGAACACTGCCAGGGATGGGGCAGCCACAGCTTCTCCGAGCAACTTACTCCACTGCTCCACCACCCTCACAGTAATGAGCTTCTTCCTAAGATATTAGGAATGGAATCTAAATCTACCCTTTTCTAGTTTAATTCTGTTACCTCTTGTCCTACAAAAGCCAGAATTTGATTTTAACAGATGCTGGTTCTGTTCTGAAAAGAGATAACATCACTGAGGACTTGGTCAGACTAAGCTCTGAATCCCTAGTCTTTGCTTAGGATTGCAAAAACTTTCTCACTGTTGTCTTTCTGGCTGACTTCCATGAACCTTCAGCTTCTTACAGGAATGGTGGATTTGCTTTAATTTTAAAGAAGTCTAGACGTGAAAACAATTTAGTTTCTTTATTAGCTGTATTAGCTGACCCTCATGCTGTTAACTCTGGTGATTGAACAGCAAAGGAGCTTCAAAATATGTACAAATTGAAGTCAGGCAACTGTATCTTATGTAGATACAGGAGTTATTTGAGGCATTTACCAACAGCTCCATAAAGAATTTACCCAGGGAGAGCCAGCTGATAGATGTGACATCTGAGATTTTCGAAAGCCAAGTAATCTGGTTATAAAATCTAAATATTTGACTATTTCATGGTTTAGAGACGGTCTTGGCAGTCCTGGGGTAATGGACTACCATGATGATCTTAAAGATCTTTTCCAACCTAGTTGATTCTGTGATTCTATACTTCCATTCCACGGGAAATCAGTTCTGAAATTACAAGAGTAGCTTTCTTCGTTCTATTGTTTTATTTTCAGCCAGGAGTGTGGCTTGCTGAGCTTATCTACTTGCAGCTGACCTTCAAAGGCCGGCACCTGTTGGTACACACACCTTACCCTCCTGTCTGTAAGCTCCAGCTGCCTCCTCTGCATATTTAGTAAACAAAACCACTTCGCTGAATTAAGGAAAACAGTTTTTCAGCAGCGGGCATTTGGCACAAAATGGGATATTTCAGCTCTGTCTCCATTGTGCTAATGATAGGGTAAGCCTAAACTGTCTGGATGCTTGTACTCTGGCTGAAATTTAGGTATCACTCATTGTCCTTCTCTTTGCAGTGCAGAGATGCTGTCCACATGCATGCCTTTGGAAAGCAGCATTTGTGACTAGAAACCCTGTAACAAATTATAGCTCCATGATCTTATAGCAGAAAAATTGCCCTGTAGCATCCATATCCATGTTAACTTTTGTCTTCCTGTGATTCTTTCAAACCAAGAAGCACCACACAGTGACCCAGCACTTCACTCCTCTTTCCTCCAGTCCTATCTGAAGAAGCAGTTGGGAAAGGTCATGCTGGCTTCATCTATCAGTCCTTCCCAGCCTAAACATGAGTATTTGAAGGCCAGAGATAGTCTGTGATGTTCTTTTCCAGGTGCTTGCTGGGGAAGGCTGAGTTGTACTATATCTTTACTTACTCCCCCACTTTTGCAGCCCTCAAACTGCCTGTGAAAGTGGTGTAGGGGAGTGCTCAGATATCTGAAAGTGTTTTTGAGAATTCTGGTACATGTGTTTGTGTGTAACTTTAGGCAATAGTTGTTATGATTTTGAAGAGTACTTCTGTCCCTAAATATTCTTACAGGCCTGGCCCACTGTGGCACGTGAGTAATTATTAGTTTAAAGATTCCATCTGCTGCAGACAGGGATTTTTCTTATTTTTCCCTTCAGTAAAAATACAAAGGTTCCTCTAAGCTTGTTTCTTTCCCAAGTCATTCAGTCCAAAAGCATGATATATATACAGATTTTTTTTAAGTATTGAAAAGTTTGTGGTCAGTGTTGTTGATGTCTGTGAAATAACGAGGTTATGCTATGCTGAAGGTAGGATGTTACTAATTCAAGCAGCTGTATTTCTTCTGAACAATTATCTTGTTTCTGTTTCATCTTGACACTCATTTATCTGCAGCAAATGGAAAGTAAAAAAAGAGGGTTAGAAGATGAAAAAGGGAGATCTAGCCAAGTTTTGGTGTTTGTGGGGTTTTTCCCATTATTTTTTGTTGGATGAATAAATCAATATAAAGTACTTTATATGCCACGCAGAGAGGCATTAGCATTTTACTAGTGTTTTATTTCTTAGTTATACTAGTATGGTTCATTTATTAGTACGCTACTAAATATTTGCAGTCTATATAAAATCCTTCAATGAACCGGTATGAAAACTAAAGATGGCAAAATTTATCTACGCACTTGCACAAGATAATAGAGAGCTTTTACTTACAGTCTGCTGTGTACCCATATGTTGTATTCCCTGTTCCAGCCCTGAGTCCTATTAAATGAAAAGATACTCTGACCAACACTTATCTCCTGTATACCATTGCATGTTATAGAAATTTATGTTGTTCTCATCAGGTGAAAAGGGGTTTCCAAGTGGTAACTAGCTACTTTTCTGATGAGGAAAGTGGGCAATTCTGTCATCTTCTTTCTGATGGCCACCCCACATAAGCTTATTGGTGTGTCTACTTGGTGGGTAGTAACGACCCACAGCAGCTGCCAGAGAAAGTATGAAGAGGCAGCATGCAGCAGTGTTTTCTTAGGAGCCTGTGACTTACGGCACTCCTTGAACTGTAACTAGCATGTTTTCAGACTGAAGGTATAGTCAAGCTGGCATACAGATAAATTCTTCCTTTCTGAAAAGAGTGCTTTTTCTGCTCAGATATGTCACCTGGCCATTGAAGTAACAGCTGTACCATGCAGAGGGAATTCTTGAGAAAAAGCAGTGTGGTGGCATGAACTGGCGATTGTGTCTGATCTACTCGTTCCCCGCGACTGTAAAGTTGTCAGCAGTTTAGAAGCTATGCCTCAGTAGATTCAATGGGAACAAACAGGGCAGTGGCACTGTTTAAGCCATGTATAATAGTAGCCAATACGAACAAATTTGTTGAAGTAGTGAGGTTCAGGTCTGCGACTCTGAACTTTTTGCAGCTTACTGTGAATTAAGTCAGCTCTTTTTTTTTTTTTGTTTTTTAAATGTAGACTATGTCACATACCGTTTCAAAGTTTCCTAGGAGAAATAAGGAACAACTCTGGCCAAACAGCTGTATATTCTGGACAGAGTGTTTGAGCTAAAAGAAGTTACTCTTTCATGTCATCTCCATTAAATTATTTTAGAGTGGTGGAAATGGGTTTGGAAGCTGTTTGTTGCAAGCTACAGAAAGCTTTCCCAAAAAAAATACAGAAACAGTGAAAGAGATTCTACAGACTGAAAAGAAAGAAAAAAAAAAAAGAAGAAATTCTAGTATCCTCAATAAATCAACACAGGGTCAAAGGGCTCAGATTAAGGATGTTTTGTTGTTCTTCACAGAATTACATTAAAATAAATAAACACAGGTATGTGTGTTCAAAACATATCTGGGAGAGCCTCTGAAGCACATGTAACTGTTATAGCATAACCAGGTGGGGACTGGGGGGTATGGAGATTCAAAAAGAAGTTTGTACTGGATTGATTCTGGGCAAAGTGGGAAGTGCGAGGTTAAACACAGGTCTTGGGTTTGGCACAGCAGCCCGTGAAGTTTCATTTCTAAGAGGTGTCTATTAAATACTCTGAGGTGGATGTGGCTCAGGATCTGAATTGGAAAGATGCAGTACTTGGCACATTTGGAGGAGAGGATACAAGGAGCTGGAGGGAATACAAGGAGTATGAGTAAGTCTCAGTCCACTCAGTTCTGTGCAGGTAACTTGCATCAGCAACATTTCCAGTATAAATATTTTTTTACTAGGGAAGACTATTGTAAGTCTAGAATTAAGACTCCTGACCAGTTTGCTGCTTGATGTCCTCTTGTTCTGCCTCAAAGCAACCGTACAAACTACAAACTGCAGTAAAGCTACTGTGGCTTCTACAAGTAGTTAAGAAGCAGCACCGGAGTCCTGGCGTTGTTAACTTCTGGGTTATCTGCGAGTACCCTCTAAGGGTTTCACTGGGTAACTACAGAAAGAGCAACAGCGTATAGCACACATGAAGGTGAACTACAAATGAGTACGTCACTGGACTGATTGTATATGCTGTATCCCACAGATTCGAACGGTGTTTCCCAGCAAAGGTCAGTGAGCCATACTTTGACCTTTTATGCCTTCAAGAGGCTGTCGAGTCGCGCTTAGTGTGCTACTGCATAGAGCAACCACTGCTCTGCAAAAACCCAACTCTGGGCCTGTTATTTTTATAGCAGAAGCTGAAAAAAAAGTGCTTCTGCTCATCTGTTGTAACATTTGTGCCACAGAATCCCAAGCTGAGTGATAAAAACCCCAACCCTAAGGGAAATTTCTGTGGAAGCACTCTCTTCAGTGATTTATTCTATTGCTTCTGCTCTTAGCTCCTGTTAAAAGTACGTAACAATCTCACCAGAACCCTTTTTCTGTTGGGGAAGGAAGTGGTATTTTACAGGAGCAAAAAATCTAGAACAAGCTCTAATCATTTTGCAACACATTTCTTCAGTGTGCTCCCCAGGATATACATAAATGTAGAAATGTGTATCACACCATGCCTGGACCCTTACAGAGACATTTTGCACTCATTTGGACAAGAAGAGGAAAAAGGAGAAGGTAAAGCACATAAAAAATGAGATGTGTTTCTTGAATCCTAAGTCATATTACTAAGACACTGTTTAGGTTTTTTTCTCTGTCTTTATAGAATATTAAGTCTATTTTGTAGAAATGGTTATTCACTTCCATTCAGTGAAAGTGTTCTAAATAGTGAAAGTTGTTTAGTTTCCATTTGGTGAAGCAATCTTATCGTTAGAAAAAAAAATGAGTACATACCTTCTCTTCATATCCCTTAATAAATAAAAGTTATTTCAACTAATAGCCATCTAATTATTAGATTTGTAACTACATTTTCTAGATACAAATAGAAAACTTAATTCCAGTCCCCTTTATTGCAGTAGATTAATGTACACCAAAGAAGAATCTATCAGTGTTCAAATCTATACACTTAAATTCAAACATTTACTAAAACCAACCTGTCATAATGAGGAAGACAAATACTTAATTTCAGTATCCAGGATGCATAGCTGATCTTTGTATTAATGTTTTTCTGTCTCTTTTTGTACAAATCTATCATCTTGTAAGAGCTCCAGAGTCTGTTAAGTTGCTGTCTTTTAAAGCATTCTTTAATGATGAAACTTGTGTAGTCTGAGATTACTGCCTCTCCGTTCTGATCACAGTCTATAAGAAGAATCTTATTGCTAGCATGAACAAGGAAATCACATAGACAGATTCATTGTGACCTGTAATTTTAGTACAATTAATTTCTGTATTGTATGAGCCTAATGCATGAAGTTCTGAATAAAACAGAGCAAGTCAGTTGATTAAAGGACCATTTAAATATGTAAGTGATGAAACTCAGTCTGTCTGGAAATTGAACATGTGAAGTGATACTGCATAACGTTATTGAAAAACGGTTCCAACAGAGAGACAAATGAATGTGTAATAAAAATAAATGGCTGCCTGGAAGTTAATAAGCAGAAGCAGTGATTTATATGCTCTATGTAGAACCTGTTCAGACTCAGGATTTCCTACAGAAATGACTCCTTCCAAGGTTTTGCTCAGAGGTGGATTGCAAATTTAGAATGAAGGATCTGGAAATACAACAAACAAATAAAGGAGACTTTCTGATCAGCAATTCCAATCTCCGTCTATCATGGACAGCTGTATTACACGAGCATTCCAAGCTCTGTTTTAGAGCTAGTTAGATTGTTTCTCATTCAAGCCCACAGGAAAGCTCTCCTCAACCCCAGTCCTCAGAGGGATAGACCCATCTGTGGCTCATAATGCACTGCATGATCTTGAGTGGTTTATACCTATTTGGTTACTGGCCTTCATTGTCCTTCCCTCTTAACAGCTTTTCTTCCTTCCAGGTTTTTATGACACATTCTTACAGAGCTACTACACCCTATAATGCTCTATTTTTTTAATATTACTATTTATTTCTAATTCCGATATCACACTAATAACACCTGATGCAGATTGTATTTTCTCGAACAGTGGTAAAAATTATATGCAGCTTTTCAAATGAATTTCTAGCAATACCTTTCCTTGTTTTGAGTATTGCCTGCTCTACCCTCTGCAGAAACAGATTTCCGGTCATCTGTGCTGCACATTGGCATGGTTCAGTCATCCTTTGCTTTAATATATTGCAGTGTATTTTCTTTATGTTCTTTCTTGGCCAGTTTTAGTTGATAATTGTCTTGCTTTTTGCAAGCTTTTTTCTTTTTATTTTTTGGTGTGTAAGTCTGCAAATCTTGTTTAACTCAAGGCCAGTTCCAGCAGCTCAATTTTTAAGATCATGCAACTTCCTTTCTTCACCTATAGTGATAAGGCTGTCTGCAAGGCACCAGCTCCATGAAAACTTGATGATCTGCATATAATTGTGCTATTATGGAGAAGAGAAGGCTATGGGGAGACATTATAGGAGCCTTCCAGTTCAAGAAACCTGGAGAGAGACTTTTTACAAGGGCATGTAGTGATAGGACAAGGGGGGATGCCTTTAAACTGGAAAAGGGTAGATTATGTTAGATATTGGGCATTAGATATTAGATATTAGATACTAGATGTCCTTTACTGTGATGTGGTGAAGCACAGGTACGGGTTGCCCAGAGAAGTTGTGGATGACCCATCCCTGGAAGTGTTCAAGACCAGGGCTTTGAGCAACCTAGTCTAGCGGAACGTGTACCTGCCCATGGTGGGGGGGTTGGAACTAGATCATCTTATGGTACTTTCCGACCCAAACCATTCCATGATTCTCTGATTACCAAGTTTTATTGGCATAATCACCCATTTTATGAAGAAGTTTTAAGATTAAAACTAAAACCCAAACTTTTTCTTTCAACAGAAATTTTCCAGGTTTGAACCCATTTTATAATTCTTATGTCAACACCAGTTTTCTTCAGCAGTGGTGAATTCTTATGCAGGATGTATCACACATTTTACTAAAGCCTTGATAGACTAAGTACTTGCTTGCATTTTTTTTATCCTCTGTCTTTCTCTGGAAATCCACTTATCACCTCAAACTGGCACAATCCTCTTCCAAACAGGCCACATTGTATTCCATTCCAGTTTTCACTTATCTACAAGCTTTCTTTACAAACTTTGATATAAAGCTCTCAAAACTGCTGAGATCAGACTAGCAGAGTGGATTTTAATTGCTTAATATAGTAATTGGCATTCATCAGCTGCTTGATGTTTTCAGCAGCATGTTAAAGCAAAACTTTTTCTTGGGGGGGGGAATGATGATGATTGTTTCCTCCCTCCCATCCTTGAAACTGTATTGGTACTTACCACCATTTTGGTATGAAAACAGTCCTCTCTGGTGCCACCAGTTTAGTTCCGTAACATGGCTGCTGTCTGAAACTCCATGGAGCTTCCAAAATATTCTTGTGCTGTGAACTTTTCTTTGCTGGCTGGGTACGAATAGCACATTTATAGATTGAAACTCTCCTTCTACTCTTAGTCCTATAGATTGCAGTTACTGCGTGCATAACCGTTGTCATTCCACTAGATGGTACTACAGTCATTGAAGACACTGGGATACGCATTTTTGTTCTATAACTGGAGAGGAGCTCATTTATCTCACAATTTTAATATTTTCTTTTTAGTCCTACAGAGTAAGACCTGTTGGGAAAGAACTGAGGAGGATGTAGACCCACATCCTATGGAGATGTATATTAATGTAGTGGATGTGTATATTAACAAAATCATCAGGTTTTGAGTGTTTTTGCCCTTTTATTCTAACTGCTTTGTTTCATTCACATCAGTGGAATTTTTCAAAGGGCAAAATCTTATGCTTATTAAAGTCACATGTGCAACATTTGTAAGAATTCGGCACCTCCAGCACATAACGAAATAGTCGAACCACACAAAACTGTAAATATCCAGCTTGTTTATAAACACTTTGTTCTTACTGGGGAATCACCACAAGTTAAATGCTGTCAGCCACTTTAAAAGGTGAGACTATCAAGAAGAATCAAGGCTTACATTTGGACTTGCTCTAATTCCAGACTGATAAGTAAGAAATATGAGAAAGCTTTAATGTGCATACCAATGCTAGCAGACTTAGTTACAAAAATGTATTTGCCTTCAATCTCTTTTTGTGGTTAGTCATAACAGGCATTGTATTGAGAAAGGCTTTAGATAGTTCTGAATTTCTTATTTCCAGAGGAACTTTGAACTTTGCTTTTACCTTAGTGGGAGATGAAATTTTAATGAGACTTCTGTAAAACTAAGACTGCTTTGTGCTGAAGGTATAAAAAAATTAGGATAGAATAAAATGGTATAAATATAGATTTATTTAAAAATAAAATGCTAAGAAAGTTTTAAATAAATGTTAGCATGATTTAAAAGTTGCTTATATGACTTTTTATGGTTAAAAAAAGGCAAGTATTCCTCATTGTCCATCTCTTCATTTAAGCAGTAGGAACTTGAGTTCAAAAGTATGTTTTGTTTTGTGGGTTTGTTTTCAGTGAAATTATGAGATGGATTCAAGTTGATAATGAAAAGTATAAACTTTTGATAATGAAAATGTTTATACTTTTTTCCTCACTTCGGACAATCTTTTCATTCTCCTTGTTGTGTGGGCTTCACTGATGACTTTTAAAATCACATTTTTTTTGAGTATAGTGCAATGAGTTTTTCATTGTGAATGCTCTACACTGCATTTTGTGGGCAACTGCTAGACAAAGTTGTACTTCTTGATTCCATGTGGACAAAGTAAGTTTTAGATTTTGGAAAATTTTGAGTGTAAATACTGTCTTCTTCCCTAAGAATTCAAATATGCAAGAGATTTTATCATGAAGATTTCTCCATTGTCTTGACTGGAAACAGGGTCTTTTCTGCATAGAGAACATTTGTGAACAGCATACTCTACTGGCATCAGCTCCAAGACTGGCTTTCCTTCTGGTTTTATGTGGAGCATTGAAAACTTACATCTGCCATAATAAGCATATGGCAAGGGGGGAGGAAGGACATGTTTCTGACAATCTTCCCTCTAGGGTCTTGAATTAAAAGACTGGATGAGGCTGTAGTACATCACTGTTAGAAAGTGTTTATGGCAACAGCGCTCTAATTAAGCTGGAACTTCTGGTTATCTGTGTGGGTGGAGAGCTTCTTCAAACAGCAGGACAATACGCAGTTGCACAGTAGGCTTTCAGAGATGGGTGCCCTGCTGTTTATTACTCTGCTATCTAAAAGGCCTCAGGAGCTAGCTGCTGAATTCAGGTATGGCAACAGTTGAGGTGTTGGTATATTTGGGTATGTCTGAGCTGCAAAGTGGGGTGGGAGTTGTCAGCTCAGGCTGGCCAAAACTTGCATACAACAGGCAACAGTGAAATTCAGCTTCACACGAATGTCCTCTGTTAGCTTGAACTTGAGCCACTAGCCAATATCAAACCTCGTATTTGCTTACCTTCCCTGGTTTTAGTTCAGGGAAAAAAACAACCACAATCACTGAGCCAAAACCCAGGAAAGTATAAAGCAGCTTTCTTCTTTGGAGTATAGATGCACCCTGGGTTCCTGGGTAACTTGCAGTGGCAGCTTTACTCAGAAAATAGAGGAAAGCAGTCCTTCCAAGAAATAAAAAAAAAAAATAAAAAAAAAAAAAAAGCAGTAGTTTTGTTAGACGTAGAATCAGAGTAATAAAATAGTTAGGGTTAGAATAGATGTGCAAATAGATCAGAATCTGGATTTCCTTGACTTTCAGTAAAGTATCTATCATTCTTAACCAGAGATGAAGTAGAAATTAATGGCACAGGAGAAGTTAACAGTAGCTTATGTCAACATTTCCTCGAAAACCAGTTTGCGCTCCTCACCTGAAAATTTCAGGGCTCCTATGTTCTTACCACTACCTGTGATTTTGTTTATCAAAACAGTTGTAGTTCTGTCAAACCCTTCAATCTGTCAAAGGAATCCTGAAACACTGATAATGAATGATAAAGTGCCTGCATGTATCTACTATTTATGCACAAGCCAAGGCTATTAAGAGAAATAAAAATCACTTTTGAAAGCTAACGACATTAGCAAGAGGTATGTAAAATATGTCCTCTTAATCCACTCCACTTACATAACATAGGTACAAGAAATGTGCCAAGTTGCAGAACTTTGTATTGAGGTTCTTGCTAAGCTTTTTCTCCCACCTTGTAGTTTAAACCCTCCCTACCTTGTTCCCTACCAAGCCATGGGAACTCCTCCTCACATTGGCTAGTGTGGCCATTCACCCCAGAAGCAGATGGGAGGTTTGATAAGGGAGGATGTTTATTCTGATACATCTCAGTGCAAAATTACATCAGGTGGCATTCAGTGGCTCCATGGTTACCTTCAGGAAGTACCGTACGCTTCTAAGGGTGCTCTGTGCTGACCTTATTCACTCTATTTACCCTTTCTTCTTGTGCCACCCTCTTGCTTCAGTGGAAAGAACAGATTAAATTTCCATATTGTGACCTACTTGTGCTCTTACAAAGCTTTCAGCAGAGATACATTTAAGTCAGTAGATCAAACCTTCCTTACTACTGTGTCAGCAGTGGTAGGGTAAAAAGCAGAATAGTCTTCCTCTTCCTTGTAAGAATGTTTTACTATGCCTTACCATTTCTGAATGTAGTTTGTAATCCATAGGGGTTTTATTAACTCTGCAGTTGCTGGTCCAATTTCTTCAGACTTGAACACTCTTCTGCAGAGCAGAGCCAAGCAGCAAGCCTTAGATATGTAAATCCTCTGAAGTGGGGAAGAACTGGCAGAAGAAATCTGGCTATCTTCTTAGCAGTAGTACCTACAGTCTGTTAGTGCTGCCCTGCAACAAGTGATACTAAATAGGAGGGAAACAGCCAGTGCAAGTAAGAACATTCAGATTCAACCCAGTAAAGGGTTTAAAATAAGTTGGAATACCTGTCACAACATTATAACAGCTTTGATAAAGTAATCTGGCTAGGCCAGTTTATGTTCCTTCTCAAGCTTACTAACATAGCTATGCAGATTTTGGCACTATAGTATGGACATGCTTTCTGCACTCTTAGAAATGTCTGGATTCTGTCTCCTCTAGCTTCTAGTCCCCTTTTCCCCACTGCCAATCAGCCCCTTCTGACACTTATCTTGCTTAGCTGTCTGTCTTTTGGAAATGAGTTTTGAAAACTGGTTTGTCTGAAGTAGTATTCCTATTTGTCCATCTGAGCTGGTGACCTTCAGTGCTCAAGGATTCTTGTAGAATACCAATGCAACTAAGCAGTATTCATAGAATCATAGAACAGTTAGGGTTGGAAAGGACCTTAAGGTCCAACCCCCCTGCCATGAGTAGGAACACCATACACTAAACTATGTCGCCCAAGGCTCTGTCCAACCTGGCCTTGTTTATTCAGCCATGTAGAAAAGGAGATAAAGAATACAACTATCATCTCAAAATTGCACAGGAAATACAGATGAACAGAATTTATTAGCCACCTGGGAACCTGGCAATAAAGCTCAGATAAAGTGTCTTATTACACATAAATGACACTTCATTTCTCTATGTACTTAGTATATCTATTTTATAGATAGGAAAGGATTATACACCAACATTGGGGCATCAATAAAATTGTTTGTGAGGACTTCAAAGGCAGCTTCTTTTTTTGATCTAAAGCAGTTTTTACAGCATCTGCTGAAGTTTCAACAAATCAGGAACACTGGAATCAAATTGCATCAAATGGCTAATTAAGGGAATCTAGTCACAGTCGTTTTTATTATGGCAGTTAGCTCTTTCTAGGCTCTTCAGAGAGGCTAACTACAAGCTCATGTAATTAGACTGAAGGTGCTTAGCACTGAAAGCTGAAGTCATTCAAATTTAATCAGAGATGAGGGATTATGGTTAAGAGAGTTGGATTGTTCTAACATTAACTGATCTGGCAAAGATAACACTAACTGTCCTGTGCTCACTTCAAGCATTGGTTTGAATCACAGTGTTGTAATCTGCAGTGCTATCTTATGTCTAATCAGTTTAACTTGTCTGGATTTCTTTGACATTTATGGATGCCTTTGCTATCATTTAGCTCAAACATTTTATTTTATTTTTTTCCTCTAGTCTTCACGAAAGACATGGCTTGAGAGAAATTCTAATGAGTCTCAGTGATTTATTTCTTGGTAGACCTTCAAATGGGTTCTGAGAATGAAACAGTTCATGTTTTTTCCATTGTGAGTAAGGAAAAATATTTAAATTTAGTTAACTTTCCTTTTCAGGGTCAAGTCTCTTTCGTCTCACTATTTCCCATCCAGAACTGACATTTTTATGATCATGACAAAGGGAAAATTGTTAGCTTATATGTGCTTAAGCGTGAGATAGTATTGTTAGATTGCTTGTGGTGGATGTTTGTACGTAATACAAGCTATTACAGTTATAGTTAGAGTCAGAAGGAAGTCTTTATTTTAGGTTTACTGCACTCCTTGCCTTCATATTGCCAAAATTTAACTATGTTGACGGAAACTTTTTCCATTTCTGATCTCTCTTCTAGCCTGGCTTTTTGTTGACAGCGGACGGAAAGCTCTCCACTGGTTCCTGCCCTGAACCCTTATTTTGCTTGAGTGAAATAAGGACAACCATTTATTTTTGTCTCCCCCTCCTGTGTCACTTTGTTTCTATTTGAAGTTTTGACAAAAGAGTTCTGTCATCCAATATTGGATTGCATGGATTAGCTAGAAGTAATGTGAAGGAAGATTTGTTTGACTGGCAGATGGTTACACTAGTCTATTATTTCTTTCTAGAATTCTGTCTTGTTGTTCATACCTTGAATACTACTCTACGAAGTAGTAGTTTGTCTTAGGTGACAGTGGTTTGGTTTGAACCATTCATTCAACTTCAGTTAAGATGCATGTGGGAAAATATTACTGTTGCATATGAAAATATCTGCAATTTCTGCTACAATAAACAGCACGGTCATAAGAACATGTGAAAAACAAAGGCTGCAAAGTAAAATAGGATTTTAGAAATACTGTCTGTGGGAAGCTCAGGTTGCTGGACTTCTCTCTTTCAGTGTCTTTAATGACAGAATGCATTTTCCATAAGAACTATCCCTTGCTTGGTAGGTGAAATGTGAATTAATCAAAGTTGAAACTTGGGTTTTGGATTCCAGTCTCTCTGCTGTAAGCACTGAAAGTCAACAGTGAGGAAAGCAGAAGAGAGCAATTGGAGAGTCACACTGAACCCTCAGACTGGGTTCATGGACAAGAGGGTACTTTCTCCTGTGACTTTTCAGGACCTCTCTTTGGTTCATTAATCACAATGATTGTGCTTTAATTAAACTAAGAAAAGTCTGTTACGCATGGCCTGTTCTTTCTGTCATCCTCTGGGAGCAAGGAGATTTATTATGGCAGCTTTTGTCACATATGTATTTCTTTATAATACATTGTCATATATGTATTGCTTTATCTTAGGGGAGGCTGGTCAAAGATGTTTGCCCTTTGAAGCTAAGGTTTACAGTAATTCTTAACTTGATGGGAACAACTCTTATCTTTGTGTCTGACTTTGTAAATGTCTGTTAAAGCTTCAGGCTTGATGTCATTTGCTTTCGATATGGTAAGAAAAAGGTGAAGATGCATAGTGAAGTATGTCTTCTTGACATACTGAGTGTAGCAGGCAAAATGGCCAGGATATTATAAACTGTAGAAAAATGTTACAATGACTGAATAATCAACCCAGCATTCCTAACAGCCCAGTGAATACTGCTGTTCAGCTTTCTATTTTAGCTGTTTGTTTGAGGTTTTTCCCTAGAATTTAAACCTTCTCTATTCCTCTACTTCTTCTCTATTATCCTCTTCAACCCTGTTACTTATAACTGTCTAATTTTATCTTATTGTGAAATCTGATGAAGAAATGAGTTTCAAATCAGTTCTGAGTTTCTGATCAGTTCTGCCTCAGTGAATGTCAACAAGGAGCAAATCCTTCTCAGAGAACAATTTTAAGGAGCAAAACTACATAGGGGAGCAAAATCTGTCATTTACACCCTGTGATGTTTGCTGGTGGCTGTAGGAGAAAAAGTCCTGTATCACATCATGGTCAACAAGGGAGAGAAGTAGTCAGAGCTACTTCAGTGGATTAATATTAAAATATTAAAGTAGTGAAGTATTAAATAGCAATATAATATTGTGGCACATGTTCAGTTTGGACTTGGTCTGCAGTAGCAGTCAAAGCATGCAGACGGTATGATGGGTTCTATGTATAGATATATGTTCATGACTGATGTTCTTGGGAGGGCTGAGGTGAGGGCCTGGGCCCACGAAGGAGGGCCTGGGGCAGCTGGTTGTGATATTAAGACCTAGGAGAGCCCTCAAACAATTGATATGAATATCTCCCACTACAGCTGAAGATGAGAAGAGAAACTTCTGAGCTTCATGTTTTGAAAGGCCAGTGACAAGGAAAAACCCCATCAAGGGCCTATAGACCTGGGATGGAGAGGGGAGGGGCATCAGATGAGTAAAGAGGTTAGAATGGAGGATGCTTGATCTTGAGAGGGGCAGAAAGCAAGCTCAAGGTGAAGGGAGTGCGTAGGGGGAAATGTTCCAGCTCTACCCCATTTCTGTCACCCTGTGATCTGAACCATTGACTGTTAAGTTGGTAGAGATATCTGGAGGTCAGCCAGCCAGCCTCTTGCTCAAATCAAGTCTGATGATACCAGGGTTGGGTTCAGTTCTGTCCTGAACACCTCCAGGGGTGGAGATTCAACAGTCTTTATGGGCCATGTTGCAGTGTTTGACCACCCTGATGGTCAAATAAATCCTTAGATCTACCTGTAATTTCCCATGCTCCAATCTGAGTTTGTGATCTCTTGTCCTGTCACAGTGCACCTCTGAGAAAAACCTGGCTCTGTCTTAAGCCTTCTGACCAGGCATTTATAGAAAGCAACATGGTGTCACCTTAACCTTCCCTTCCGAGGCTAAATAAACCCAGTTCTCCACTTCTCACACTTGTGTGTTTCAGCCTTTGACCATTTTAGTGGTCCACCACTGGACTCATTCTTTTATGTCCATGCGTTTTAGATGATAGTCTAAGGTCAAATCTCATTGCTTTGTGCTGTCTTCCAGATCTTCGAGACAACAGTAGCTGTATGCCATATTCAACATGCTACAAAGTAATTATTTTCACTGTAAATACTTATAAAATACTTATATAAAATGGAAAAATAAGTAAAAACTTATATAAAATGGAAAAAAATGACTGGGAGAGGCTGACCACATCTGAACACTTGATATCCTAAAATTTAGCTTACTTTTGCTGTCTTGTGGAAAACTAAGTTCAGGAAAGATCCTACAGAAATGATCCCTGGATCATACTATGCTGTTGAGTAAAAAGTGGATTAAACCTATTTTTTTCCGTACTAATATTTATTAGTGTCCATACTAACAAATCAATATTTGCAACAAACGTAGATCAGGGTATTATGATAGCCTGAGTAGTTTTGTGACGTCAGGATTTGATAACACTGCCTGCACCCTTACATTTACATGAGGGTGTTTTTGTGGCAAGTAAAGGTATGTCCAGGCAATTTAGGTTCTTTCCAGACTAGATGTCAATTAAAAGGTAAGTCTGGGGGTTGAAATTTTAGACTTGGGCTCTAACAATGATATTGAACATGCCTTTATGCACATACCTAAACTTGATCTCCATTTCACAGCACAAGAATTTGCTGTTTATGGAAGGGAGCCTGGAGGCCACAGGTGAATAGATTGGTGGAGTATGTTCCATTATGGCAAATCTCAATGTATTAATAATGATATATGTGCCTTTAGCAGGCACAACTATTTGTTTTGAAGGTGGCCATGACACCAAGCCATAATCACCAAAAGAAATTCGTGGTTTATTTCATTTTTTAAGTCTCATCCATGAAAAACTGGGCAAGAAATGACTAGTACAGAACAGGAGTTAGGTACATAGCTAAGTGTTCTTATGCCAAAAAACAGCTGGAGCCATAACCTTTTTCATATCAGGTAAGCTTGAGGAGCAAATGGATGAGGTAACATCCATTTCCAGAAACAAGCACAGAATTGAGTTTGTGTTCATGCATAAATACTAGTTACATGTTTGGAGCTTGGTACCTAAATTGTATCAGAACCCTATGTTACACTTCAGAAAGTGCAAATTTCTAATTGTTATGGTTTTGTTGTTAGAACAAACAAGGCTAATATAAGCAAATGATACCTTCTTGAGTCTGTAGATGTCTCTGCAGAAGCTCAGTTCTCTGTCATGTCAGAAGGTTATTAATATCCAGAGGTGTACTATGAAATGAATTTTTGAAGTGTTCTTCTATAGATAAGACATGCTTGGTGGAAGTGCATTAAACTGTGAATAGAAGCACCAGAAATTTTTCTTGTACCATATTTTTCTCTTGAGAAGAAATTCCCCGTTGTCAGTTTTCTTGGGGACCAATGACATTGCTGCTTCATTTGAAGACTGGATGATTCTCCCTTAGAAATGAGGGCTTTTGATCCTGGACTGGCTATGGCCAGTATACTTTGTACAGGATCAAGTGACATGATCTTTTTTGGGTTTTTTGTGTTTTTTTTTTCCCAAGCTCATAGCTGGCTCAAAGCTTCTTGGCAGGCAAAATCAATGCTGTGCTACTGACATGGTGGGTTTTATTGAAGAGAAAGGTGAGCCTGGGCAAAAGGACAATGAGGGCAATCGTTAGAGATTTGGGATATATGGGTGACTTCAGAAATCCCTGAGAGGAAGGATATAAGTGTATATTCTCTCTTGTTTCTGTGAATCTATTTCTTCTGCTGCTTCCCTATCCAACTTCTCATTAATCTTGTATTTGGTATCCACATATACCTCATAGCTGCCTACATTCACCTCTTCTTCCTCCAGCAGGTCTTCCTCCTGTTTTGGGGAATAAGAGAGAGGGCTGGTCTGGGATGCAGCCAGAGAGAAGTCCCAGAGAACCAAAATTATTTATCCTCCCATTGCCTTGCAGAAGATAGCTACTGTCTTTTCTGGGAGCTGAAAAATGCTGCAAGCTCTGTCTCTCTGGCAAGAAAAGCAAGAGCTGGGGCTGTGCAGGCAGGCAGCTCTTCAGGCTCAACACCTAGCAACATGCATAATAGAGTTGTCAACAATAATGATAATAGAGTTGAACTTTGCTGTTTGCTGTGCAAGACAGCCTTCAGCTCTCTGTACCCTGATAATGAAATTGTAGTGGCCTACTGGGACAAAGTTGGATACAAGCATAAATGTGATCAGATTAAAATCATGCTTGTCTTGGTGATTGCTTCACAATGTGGTTTTGCTAAAACAGTTAGATTTTGACTAATTTTAATTTTAAAAGCTAATCTTAATTAAAAATAAAGCCTGTGGTGGGTTGACTCTGGCTGGACTCCACGTGCCCACCAAAGCCATTCTATCACTTCCTTCCTTAACCAGACAGAGGAGAGAAAATATAATGAAAGGGGCTTGTGTGTCGAGATAAGGATGAGGAGACATCACTCGGAAAGCACCATCATGGGCAAAACAGACTCAACTTGGATAAATTAATTTAATTTATTAGCAGTGAAATCAGGGTAATATAGTGAGAAAAGTGGATAGCGAGAAATGAACCCAGATCTTTAAAAACACCTTTCTGCCACCCCTCCCTTATTCCTGGGCTTAACTTCACTCCTGAGTTCTCTACTTCCTCCCCTGAGTGGTGCAGGGGGATGGGGAATGGGGGCTGCGGTCAGCTTATTACACATAGTCTCTGCAGCTCCTTCCTCCTCAAGGGGAGGACTCCTCACACTCTTCCCCTGCTCCAGCGTGGCATCTTTCCTAGAGGAGACAGTCCTCCATGATCTTCTTTAACATGAGTCCTTCCAATAGGCTGCAATTCTTCATGTGCTGCTCCAGCATGGGTCTCTTCCACGAGGTGCAGTCCCTCAGGAGGACAGTGTTCCAGCGTGGGACCCCAATGGGATCACAAGTCCTGCCAGCAAAGACACAGCTTCTCACAGAAGACACAGATGTAGCCCTACTCCTACCAAAACCTTTCTATGCAAATCCAGTGCACCCTACTCCATGATATAGTTTAGATAACAGAATTACAGAGGACTTGGGAAAGTGGTTCTTAGACAAGTATGGTTGAGACGAATACTACGTTATATAAGAGGAGGAATGCTGTGTGGAACTAATAGAAATCAGATTAAACAAATTAAACCATTGCTAAAATACTAAAAGGACTTTGCTTTTTTATTGCTAGTACAGGGTATGTTAATTTCTGTAATATTAACTTTATCTGGAAAGGGAAACCTTTCTTTTTCTAAGTATTTTCATGCACTGGTTTTTGTGCCATCTCCATTCTTACAAAACCTGGATAATTCATGTAAGGAAGATACTGAAGAGTAGAATTATGTTTATCTAGATGGATTGCATGTTGCAGGGACACAGAAGTTTTTCAGGATCAGCAGGATTTTTGTGAGAACTGTTTATTTATAGAAAAAATGCAGTTTTACTTCACTAAAAGTATTCACGTGCTTCAGTTGGTCATAGGAGGTAATTTTGCCCAAACAACCACCCTGAAATTTCACCATTCCAGAAATATTTTTCCTCTGTTTGTTTAAATTCTTGATACTTAGCTAATAAAGTGGGTTCATTACTGTTGACAAAACTGGTTAAGGGAAGATGGATCTTGTACCCATCCTTGTGCTCTAGAATGCTTGTGGTTAGCAATGTCCTGAGACTAGTCTCCAAAAGACTTCATTCAAATGCTCTGAATCAGACAAGGCTTGATAATTATATATCCCACTGCTCAGAAAGTGTGGTAACCCATAGGCTATGTAGCATCAGCTAGGTACAGCCAATACAACCTCCAGGGGCCCAGTGGGAAACCGAATTTTCATAAAGAAAGATCCTGAAGTGGGCTACTAATTTAAAATTTTAGATTCTATCCAAAATCAACTTTTAAAAACTCTTTTTTTCCTCTCACAATTTTTGGCAGAAAGTGATTTTAGTTTGAATAAGAACATTTTAATAACAAATGAAAATGAAAAACAATAAATTTACAAAGATCATGACGCTTAATAGTAAAAGTGACAGTTGTAATCAGATTTGAAACAGTTTCTGTTCCAATTCTGTCTCTGGTTTGGTTTACGAGGGAATGTTTCCTCACAGGAACTTGCTATAATACTAACATCGAGGATAAATAGGATTTTTCATAAAAAAAAAAAAAAAAAGAAATATACAGCAATCAATTCACCTCACATCTTGAAAAATAAACATTTAATCAGAAAACACTTCCCAATTCTAACTACCCTTTGGAGAGCACTAACAGGCATTACTTTAGACATAGTTGCACAAAAATAATTAAATAAATAGAGGATGGATATTGTTCAATGTCTTCACTAGAAATCATGACCTAATGATGAAAGTGTGTCATTCTCGTGGCTAACTCTAAGGCCAAGGAAATAGATTTTTGTCACATAAATAAATCTCATGGGGTATCACCTGAAAGAGCAGAAAGAATATAGATACACATTACATCAAACGCAACTAAAGAGCTCAGTAAATATGTGTGAAATCTACTGGAAAAGTTAAATAGAGTAGATCAAGCTGCTGTATGGAAAAAACGTTAAAAAGATAATGGAAGCTATCAAAAGGTCACATTTTAAAAAAACCAACCAACTAAAAAATAATCTTGATTAGGAATACTAATATACGTGAATGTGATTACAAACTAGTAAGGACAGGCAGAATATAAGAAGTCAAATTTTGCTTTCCATTATTGTGTTTACTGATTTTAAGTATCATAGGAAAGAAGAGAATTTACCTATATGTTTAGTACTAAAGCTAAAGCTAATCCTTTGAAAGTCAGCTTGTAATATAAATTTCTAAAAGAGATTTGATTGATTTGGTATTCTCACAGTGTTGTGTCCCATTGAAAAGAACAATGAATTAAAAAATATCAATTTCCTCTGAATGGAAAAGGAAATGAAAAAATGAACTTGCCAGCAAGATTTCCAGAGACCCATGTGAGCAACCTTGCCTTTGAATCTTAGTAGATTAAAGGTCCACTAATAATACATAAAGCTATATAGTTAATTCAAGATAAGTAGCTATATAGGATCTTCTTTTGCTCTGATAGCTTTGGAGTGGTTAGTGAAAAGGTGTTTTGGTTCGGCTGTTGGTGTTTGGAGTTTCTTTCTGCCTCTACTTCTGAATTTGCTCCTTCCCCCAGCTCTTGATGGTAACCAGGTGAAAGTGGTATCACTTGCCTAAACAAATAACTGGCCAGTTCTGCTGACACATCTGACCATATAAATGAATTAATTGCCCATTTAAGGTCTGGGTTACAACTTATATTCCCTGTCCCTTCTTAGCTTCAGGGTTTGTACATCTTTACAAGGTTTGTAAATCTGTGACTGAGCTATAGCATAGTTTAAGTTAATTGTGAAGCTAATCTCTTAGATTGCTGTCTTGACTCACAGCTACAAAGCCAACTAAATCTTCACATTTTTCCAGTTGTCTTTCAAAGGGGTGAACTATAGCACAGTTTGCATTCAATGTGATTAAAGTCAGCAGAATCTAGAAACTAATGTGGAAGAATCTGAGACCAGACCAGTAACCAAATGTTCAACCATTTCACCAGGTAGTGAAGCACACAAAGTACATTTAGTTTCAGAAATACTAAAGCTGGAAAACAGGCTTGGAGCACTAGTGCCTTTGTACAGCCTTACAACCCTTAATTTCATCAGACTTGCAACTTTAAAATATCTGATTTGCCCCTAAATCCTGAGAATTTTTTGAAGACAAAGGCAAAAATATATATTTGAACGCAAAAACATAACTCTGATCTCAGTAACATTAAATTAGTTTATCTCTGGGACTAGTGCCACATATGATTTGTTTCATCAGAGCAGCAATTGGTAAACTGGGAAGATTACTTTCCTATCCATCAGGAACACTGTAGAGATGCCTAGCTGAGGAGGTTCATACTGATGTTTTGCTGTTCTCAGAGTTACAGTAAGGGAAGTGGTCACATCTGGGTGGGCTTTATTTGGACCATGATCGGAACTCTGCCAGGTCACAAGATCTGTTTCTGTTAAAGATGCTGGGTTTGTCTAATTCATTTCAGAGAAATCTTTCATAAATAGCTGACTCATACACTAACACGATCCAATCCAGATGAAGGGATGGGAGGGGAAATGGTGAAATAGCTTGCAGAGCTACAGCTTCCCTCTCTGATTTCTTTATTAACTCTTAAAAGCCCCTTTTCATTATGTATCTAGACAAGAATGAAGAATCTAACTTTAACTTTGTCTTTAACTTTCTTGTATTGTAATTTGGAAAGGATTATAACTATTTATGAGCAATTGATTGATGTTACGAGAAATGTTCTTCAACTGTGTTAAGTTTTTTAAGTAATAAGATGACCTCAGAGCAGTAGTTTTTGGGAGCTTAAATTATCACTTTATTTACTTTATAAACAAGTAATTATACAAACTTGTGTGGTATATGCCTGCTTTTTATCTTAAGGTTTTTACTTTAATCAAAATTCACAGAAATTAAAATTAGATTAATGAACACAGCAGACTTCCTAAAACTAATCCGATTCATCAGAATGATCAGTGGGATGCCAGGTGAAGTGTCTGAATCACTGGATATGCCTTACATTCCACATGGTGCAGTCTTGTTAGTATACTGATGACCTAGGTGGCTCATCTGGTTTTCTGTCTTCAAAGACATGTCTTGAGCATAGTGAACTCTGAAAAATGTTGTATAAATTCATTCTTCTCAAAAGGAGTAGAAGCAGAAGGTATTAAGGTGGGTGTCTGGACCACAGCTTCTTCCCACTCTACTCTCAGGCCTACACTGATTTAGAAGACCCCATTTCTCAAAGAGGTAAGTGATGCAATGGTGGGAGACATCTGCATGATCTTTTGTATGAGCAGAGATTATATTTTTGGATCCATGAGCAAGGCCTCCTGGGAGAAAGAAGAAATGTTTCTTACACAGAGAAATGAGAAACTGTGATAATCACTGTCTTTGATAGTTGTGGTCCAAATGACACCAGCATAGTACAACAGTTACAATAGCCCCAATAACTGTCCTTGAGCATCATTTAGTCCATGCTACATGTCATGCATGTAATGCTACTAGCTAAGACTGTGTTGCAGCAGTTAGTCTGTAAAGACATCTGGCTTTCTAGAAAGGAAAAGGAAAACGGAGAAATCTAAGCAGATGAAATACTGCTAGGTGAGTTACTTTGAAAAGCATGAGTGTTTCAGGAGACTAGAATAAGAGGTGGTTTATAATGTTGTTATTGACATATTTGCTAATAGAGCAGTTACTGAGTCCTACCACACTCAAGACAATTTGTGGCCTTTAGCAGAAAAGGTATTAGCCTGCCTTGGGCTGGATGGTTACCACATATTTTGTTGCTGGCTGAAAAAGAGCTGAGGACTTGAGAAGGTAGAACTAACTACAATGTACCTCTACAGTCTTATCTTAAAACTTGAAGAACTTTGTAAGGGTTTTGTTCCTTGGGCAGACTAGCCTCAGTGGCTGAGAGTGACGAAAAGGGAAAGGAATGACTATCATGGTCATTGCAAGGAAAAAGCAGAAGCAAATGACAGAGCCCTCTGAATTTCAAGACCTGCAAAGAAAGCTTCACAAGTATATAGAAAATATATTTGAGAGAAATTTAAATCTGGAAGACAGGCACTTGTTCTGTGCTGATATGATGTTTGAACCTGAGATTAGCAGATAGTATCCAGTACTTTCCTGCTTTCTATCTGTCCACTAAAGATTGTTGCTCTTTCAAACATGAAGAACATAGACACTCCTTTATTAGCTATTTTGCATGCTGTTTGCAGTTTCTGTGTTACACAGTTTAAGGGAAGAAAAGATAAAGACCTTCTTTAGCACTTCAGGATTTAAATTAACTGCTTTTAATAACTAGTTACTAATTTTTCTCACAAAGTCTTTTCTAAGTCATGAGTTTCGCTAGTGTGGTACCAAGGGTAAGAGAAGGATATGCTCTACAGCAAGTTCTGCTTCTAATCTGAAGTATCCTGCTTGTAAAGAATTGCAAAGCCCTATGCCATAATGAAGATGCAGTTTGAAATCCCCTAGAATACTTTTCTTTAGGCAATAGTCCGTGAATGACTGTCAAAAATACATGTTTTTCAAGTAAACAGACGAGCAGGACAGCTGTCAAACATATGTGGAAATTCCATCCTTAAATAACAAGCAAGTGTTCCCATCATAGGGGTCCTAATAATTGGCATATTTATTCCCTTTTCTTCTTAAAAGTTAATATTAAAAGCAGGTTAGTGTTTACAGATTGTCCAAGAACAGAGGACAACCTAAAATAAGGGACAACAAATCTCATATGATCAGGCATTGTTTAAAACATCTGCTCCTGTTTAGGCTTTGGAGTATTCTACATCTGTTTTACACACTTTTTTTATGTAACTGTTTCTCATATTCAATCTTAAGTAGAATTTCTGATTTGTATCTAACTATGCCAGTTACACAGAAATCTGCCTCAGTACTAATGTTATGAACCATAAGAGTTTAGAGCTCTTGAGTCAGAAACCTTGTGATCTTGGATCATAAAATTTACCAAAATTTTACTTTTGCATTAATTTAATTTTTTTAAGGTTCATGACTTATTAAAATGATTTTTAATCTTTTTCTCAAACTGTTCTGCATTACTAGGTGTATGAGAACTGTACTGAACATGAAAACTGAAAGATTGTCTGGTCTAACCTCCCATGCTCAAAGCAGGGTCAGCTAGAGCATGTTTCTCAGGTCTGTGTTCAGTCAGATTTTAAATATCTCCAAGGACACTGTAAGTGAAGTAGGAAAGTTTCAAGGAGGGACCAATACTTTGTTCTGTGGCACTTGCACAAGGAAGTATTTCTTTGATACCTGGTCCAAATTAAAGAAGAATGAGACAGAAATTTTTACTTTAACACTACTTTCTCCTTCTAGCACATGGCATTACACCATCCTGGTTGCTTATTTTGCTCTGAAGGCAACCTGTTTAAAACTGATATTTAATGTCATCTTAATAAAAATGATGACTGGATACCTTACCATGATCTGCCTTTCTCCAAAAGGAAGAAGCAGCACTTCTGCATATTTTACAACCTCCTAAGAGATGACTGGTTGTCTCTACCTGTTGTTTAATAGCAGGTATGCTTTTAATATTTTTAAAATATTTTTTATCTTCTCTCCGTTTATTTAATTTGATCAGTTACAGCTTTCTGCTAACATATTTGGGTAATATGCTCTGTTTCCTCAAGTCTGAGCTTTGTGATTCTGGCAGCCTCATTTGCCTTCACTCTCTGGCTCTCCCACTGCCTCTGCAATGATATGCACAACACAAGATTGCAAAGCTTGGTTACTTACAGAGGAGTGAAGCAAGTGGGCTGACTGGTGTGGACTGAGAGGCTCACAAAGTTTTGCCTGGAATAATAGGGTTTAGTATTTTTTGAGAGATTTTAAATATAGTTAGTTGAGATTAATTTAGCTGTAGTGTCATAGGAAAAGAAATTAAATATGGAAAGGAGTGAGTGAGTTGGGGCACCAGAACAATCTACAAAGGTTTTACTGAGGGGTTTCGGTTTGTTTGTTTTGCTTTTTTCTTGATAAGAATTGGTAAGACATTCTTTAACAGTCTCAGTGTCATTTGCTGTTTTTGAAAACATCATCAGAAGACTACCTCTCTTTCTATGTTTATTGGAAATATACCCTAGATGGACCAAAAACTTCTCAGCTCCCTGAGGAAAACTGTGAAAGGGAGCAGCTCTATGTCAAGGAATCCTTAGGTAGAGTGTTTCCTAGAACACCACAGCATGCTCTATAACATGTGCTGGGTTTCCTTTGTGTGCGGAGGAGGGCTGGGGTTTTTCTTCTTAGTCTAAAGAAGCCCAGTCAGGTTCAGTGTACAGTGTTACAAATTGAACAAATCCCGAAACATTCCTGATGATGCTATAAAAACATCCACAATGGGAATATAAAGACCAAACATCCTAGGATACTTTTCAATGTGTTAAAAGATTTGTACTACTTGTTACTAAAACCTTATGAGATGTGGCAGGGTTTTGGAAGCTTGCTGGGCTCTTCATGCTACACCAACATGATATTTCTAGAAACAAGTACAGCACTGCTGGAAACACTGCCAGAGTATTCATATGCGTGCAAGTGTGGGGTAGGTGGTCTTTGCCCAAGAATTGTTTGTGCTTTTCAAGGAGAAACAAAGTACTTCTCTTTGCATCTTTATATCCATTCATGTTCCGCCTTAAAGAGGAAAACTGTAAGTAAGTTATTTAAGAAAAGAAATAAACTATTATTCTTTTTATGAGTTCTTTCATATTGAAGGTCTGGGGTTATTTTTGTTGTTTGGGTGTTTCCTTTTTTCTTTTTTTTTAATTTCCAGGTACTAACTTGGCCTCTTGAACACAGGCGAGTTGCGCTGCTAACACAGAGGAGCAGAGTTAGATGTATCTGGGCTAACTTTAACTTAGTAGTACCATGAAGCTAAGTAGCCTCAATGAGAAAATCTTTAGTCGCTTGAAACTCAGGCTCTCTGAAAAAGTGTTGCTAAAGCTTAGCTTATCCCAGCTTTGTCTGTCTAGGAGAGATGCTGCTTTGTGTAAGTCTCTGTATATTGCAAAGGCACCTCCTGAGAGCAGTATGGAAGTAGTCAAGTACTCTTGCGGCATGGAATGACGACATAACCTGCTTCTATTAAGATCTTTTATGTATGCTCAGTGCTTAGATGTACTCTGTTCATGGATTTCAGTGCCCAATACTTTGTGCTTACAAATTCTGAGATTTTAATAGGATGCATTTTGAATGTTTCTCCAAGGTCACAGCCAAAACTTGTCTGCTCTCAACTGTCTTGTGAGCTGAAAATAAGTTAAAACCAGAGGCAATAAATATGACAGATTCTGGAGTTGTGCTTAGTGTCAAAGGAACTCTATGGCATTGAGGAAATTTCTTAGCTAAGAAAAGAACTTCTGAAGGCTAGTGAAGGTATCCTTTCTAATCACTGGCAAGAGCAAAGCCATAGTGAGCACTGAATGCAGTGCTGTTCTGCTACTGATTCAGACTTACCCCTTAAGGTCTGACCCACATTCAAGATCTGGCCTGTTATTGTGTGTCTTGTCTTAGTTTATGCTTTTAATTTTACATCTCAATGTATCCGCTGGACAGTCATGTTTTTTGCAGAGGGTACTCAGCCATGCAGTAAATATTAGATAAAATAGACCAGGTGCTTTATGTTTGGATCAAACAGATGTTGGCTTAGAGGGATGTCACGACGTAAAATATGATAAAGTGTTCAAGGAAGTACTTATCCTCAAATACTTACCCCAAAATACAGCTCATACTTGTGAACTAGGTTTCTGCTCACATTTTTTCAGCAGGTATTTCAAGTAAGACTGAGTGCATTCCAGTTAAACTGGTGTCCCATGCTGTCAGGATTCTCGATGGGAGTTGAATAGCCCTGTGGTTCTATAAACCTCCTTAGATTTGGTTTCTTATTGTGGAAGATGCTGTCTATCACATTTTCCTCTCCTGTGTCACAAAGTGGGACATTCATCGTCAAGTGTGTAATCTGTCATACAACCCCATTTTTCCTGCCTTTTCTGTGGAAAACAGATACAGACAGTAGTGACACATCAATGTTACATGTTGCTGAATAAACACCTCAAAGTCTACGTGAATTACATTTGCAGATTATGTGAATTAGGTTTATACACATCATCAAATTTTATATATTTTCCTTGAAATCAAACCTGAATTTAAAATGAGGTCTGTTTTTGATAAAAGGAGACAGCAGGCTGAGTGAGTCGCTGTATGTTACCAGTGACAGCCCAAATTCCAAACTGGAATTCTGTTTTGAGTTCTGAAGTACTTCATAAACATCCATAGCTGGTGTGGACTCAGAGATACTGTGGATGCTGGGAGAAGCTTAACACGTCCTGGTATTTAGTGTTTCAGTTAATTTGCTAGCTCTTCTTGCAGGTAATATTTCCTAAGATAAAGAATTTTGGAAGTTGCTCTGTAGTGACACAGTGTCAAAAATTGTATCTTAAATAATTTGTCTCTGCTTTAAGAAATTGTATTACACTGTGTAAGGATGACTAAATTAAATTTATTAATGAAAAACATTAGATAAAGTCTCTTTTTTAAAGGCCATGACTCTATGGTCCAAATATACCAATAGCGTGGGTGGACAAAAGTTCTATTGAAGTTAATTTTATTGTATTTGCTTACAGATTTTGCTCAGTTTCTAAGTCAATAGTAAGACCATTTAGCTACTGGATAGAAAAAAAACAATATATTTATTAGGGAATAGAAAAATAAGTCATCTTGCTTACATTTACTTTGGTCTGCCTACAATATCAATGTCTTTTAAGAGACAAAAAGTGTATTTCTCTTATGATCAAAATTTAGATTTTCATGGGGCATTATGTGCTTCAAGAGATGATGTGTTCTGTAAGGATATGTATAACACTGGCCTAAAATGGTTTGTATCAGTAGTTTTCACCTATGCTGCATGTGGCCTGTAGCCAAGTTGCATATTAGACCATGATTTCTGGCACCTGCTCTCTCATGAAGACTACATGGAAATTATATAGGAAAGAGCAAACTGGCACATGCCAAAATCATGCTATTCAAATATATTCAGTGGAAGCAAATACCAAAGCATAAGAACCTCCATTCTTTTGAAGAAGAGATTCAGATCTGCCCTGCAGAGAAGGACTTTGGGTTGTTGGTCAACGAGAAGCTGAGCATGAGCCAGCTTCAGTGTGCTCTCACAGGCCAGAAACCAACCGTATCCTGGGCTGCATCAAAAGAAGCGTGACCAGCAGGTCAAAGGAGGTGATCCTGCCCCTCTACTCTGCTCTCGTGAGACGTCACTTGGAGTATTGTGTCCAGTTCTGGTGTCCTCAACATGAAAAGGACATGGAGCTGTTGGAGCAAGTCCAGAGGAGGCCACGAGGATGATCAGGGGGCTGGAGCACCTCCTGTATGAAGACAGGCTGAGAAAGTTGGGGCTGTTCAACCTGGAGAAGAGAAGCTGTGTAGAAACCTCATAGCAGCCTTCCAATATCTGAAGGGGACCTATAAGGGTGCTAGAGAGGGAATTTTCATCAGGGACAGCAGTGATAAGACAAGGGGTAATGAGTTTAAACTTAGAACGAGGAAGTTCAGGTTAGATCTAAGGAAGAAGTTCTTTACTGTGAGGGTGGTGAGGCACTGGAATAGGTTGCCCAAAGAAGTGGTAAATGCTCCATCCCTGGCATTGTTCAAGGCCAGGTTGGACAGACCCTTGGGCAAAATGGTGTAGTGTGAGTCATCCCTGCCCATGGCAGGGGGGTTGGAGCTAGATGATCTTAAGGTCCTTTCCAACTTAAATCATTCTATGATTCTATGATTCTTTTGAGCTTCAAGAAGACAGGGGAGGAACTGACATCTAAGCTTCAGCATCAGTTTGACTTCATGCACAAGATCTGATATACAGAAATGAAGCACGTAAGTCTTCACAGACTTATGTCACTTATGAAGTGAAGGCACTTGCTGAGAGAGAAATGGCAGTGGATTTCTGTCCTGCAGCAGCAATGGTGGCATGTGTTGAGTCTGCAGGGCAGCTAAGGTAACAACACTGCAGCACAGGCTTCCATAATGAAGGAGAAATGTAGATCCATGCTGCACTAATGAAAGAACCTAACTTTTCTTGGTGAATCAGCACTGTTTTATTCCTTTTACCATTAAAAGACACCTCACCCAGCCTAGCTGGTACTGCTGCACAAAGTTAGATAATTCTGCCTGAGCTGCAGTCCGTTTCTGTGTGGTTTTTTACAATCTTGCTTCTTTCTTTCCAGACCTTGGGTTTAAGTTTTTAATGAAGTTAGCTTTATTCGAGAAAGTTTTTTAGTTGCTCTGTCAGTGCTCATAAAGAGGTGCAGAAGTCTGAAATGTGGCTGGATATACAGGGAAGTAGAGGTGGTATAGCTCTGGTCTGAGTTTTGAGAATACATCAGATTCATCTCAGAGACAGAGAGTAGTGTGGTAAGCAGATCCTCATTCATATAGGTAAATTCAGCTGGAGGAGAAGGAGCTAAGGGTACTTAGTCACAAGAGGTTTGAAGGTTTGATCACCTTTTATGCAGTTCCAGAAGATTAAAATAGCTGTAAAAGAACAATGGAACCTGTAGATTTCTGAAAACACACACACACACACACACACACTACAGAACTAATACTTCTAAACTCACCACAGAGGCAAAAAGATTGAATCAAATTTGTATTATGTTCAAAAGAAAACAAGCATGACAGTTGGTACACATATGAATAAATACTTTTTCATTACTTGTGTTGTACAAAAGTAAAAACTGCCAAAATAGATTTGAGTAAGCTTTAGTTTTACTGGAACTAAAAAACCCAACACTAAAACCCCCAACAACCCCTCTCTATTTCAATACCATTTGTTACTTCAAGTCCCTCATTCATATTCCTTTATAATCTTTAGAGGTAATTGGCTTTTCCTTCGTTGTTTACTTATGTGTTCATTTACTGTTTGGTGCTAGTCAAATTATGCTTCTTTTTTCTGAGTCAGACTTCAAAAGTCTCCCCATGAAACCAGTCTATAAATTTTCAAGTACTTGAGTGGAACCCGATGTGATGAGGGCAGGGCAGGGTTTGGAGGTGGTAGTCATAAACAGCTGGAATATGTTAGTTGTCCTATTGAACACGTGTTAATGTTGCTTGGGTTATAAGAGATTTTTTCATCCTTCTTGTTCTCAAGAAAAGAGAAAATGAAATTACATCTGTTCAGTATTGCTGCCTACCATGCTCAATGAAAAACATCCCTTGTGTTACTCGGCTGCCAATGATGAACAGCACTTGGTTTTCTGCTGCTTATGTGGCAAAGGAATGTGCTAAAACAGAGCTATATGGCTGCTATCCTGAGAGAGACAGGTTTTCTCTGTCGCTTGCATGTGCCACCTCTCCACTTTCAGCAGGCTTGTTAACTCCATCCATTGAGCTTAACTTTAAGATCTTTGTTTCGTGTTCAAGGCTTTGTCTCATACAATTTGGTTTACATGCTGGCTGAGGTCATTAGAAGAGGAGAACTGTTATACTTCCTTTGACTGTAATGAAATTACAGGAACTTTCAGGTCTGTTATCTTTTTTTGTTCCCAGACTTTATCCCATATCACCTATGAACTCAATCACGGTGCACTCAGTGACTCTCTTATTTTCAGGTATTCTTTAATGCGTTTTATATTGCTTGTTTCATGATGCTGTAATGCATTGATACCCATAGCCCATCATCCTACCTCCATATTTTTCATCTATTCCAAAACACTGCATGAGTGATACTCATGGGAATGTTTTCTGTACTGCTGTCCTTCATGCACAAATAGCTCAGTAGTTCCATCCCATATAGCAGAAATTTAATTCCACAGAAAGCCCAAGGCTTGAACTGATTTCTTTCCACTCCACTTTGTGCTGTTCCCTCACTGTTGATTTTACAATTTTTCTCTTGGAAGGTCAGAAACAATGCCAGTGGAAGTACTGTTGGAGAAATCAACCTTAGGGTTTTTCCAGACATGTCAGCAGTAAACATATATCTGTAGGAAAACATTGGAAGTATACCATTCGTCACCTATAGATGCAGAACAATTTGGTTTTAGTACACCCCAGGATCTGGCTGAAAAAGAGTATTTTGATTCTACTAAGGACAAATTATTGTTTTCCAAGAGTGAAGAAGAAAAATATTCTATTTTTATTCTAATTGCCAAACCTTTCAGATGATACAATTGTTCTCAAGAACTAAACATCCAGAAAAACTTGACTAATTCAAGACAGTGGTTTCTACCAGGCTGCAAATTTGGCAGAAGAGTAGCCAGTGCTGAAGATAACGACTTTCCCCTCTTTAGTAATTCTGGAAATGATGCAGTATATTAAAGAACAATTGCACAGGAATAACCGCCATGTGGTTGTAAGAAAATGCTGCAAATATTTGTCCAGAGAGTGGTGCTCTGATCTCAGCTAAAGCAACATACGCTTGTTTCATCAACTCTGTCGCCTTGGGGCTCTGGCAAATTCCTGTCTTAATCTTCAGCCTCACCTGGAGACACACCCCAGTATGTGGAGATTTGCAGGCAAAGCGTGGAATTTACTCATGAGGAAGCAACTTGAAATATCTTATTTTAAAGTGAATGCAGAAGAGGACAAAAAGAATGGGATCTGCCTTATTATCAAAACTAAAAAATCAGATGACTGAAATAAAGTTGCAAAGATAATCTTACTTTAATCAGAGTGGGAGTATATTTGTGGATGAGCACTGAATTGCTAATGTTTTTGCTGAACATTACCTTGAGAGGTTTGGCAAGTGTAAACTGATTTGCCTTAATTTAGCCACCTGCACTGGTTATCACACATGGAGACAATTCAGAGATCGGCGTAGTCCACCTTGAAGAAATGCATTATTTTTAAAGGTAGAAATTGAAATACTTAATTTGAAGTTTACTTGATTTTGTTCTATAAAGAGTTACATGTGTAGCATTTGGGAACTCATAGCCTTTTAATATTTTTGCTTATGTAATACTCTTTCATAAATTCTTACTCACATAATTTTATTACTTGTTGCTCTTACTGCCTCAAATTTGGAGTAGCAAGCTCTTTAGGAAAGACCCATTTCTTTGCTCCCTTCTTCAAGAAAGGTTCTTATTTATAAATAAACTCTATAAATATAATAAACTCTATAAAGAGAATATTAAAATATTCTAAGATGTTAGAAATAGCTATATGAAACCTAATGAGTAATTTGGTAGCACTTTCTCTCAAATACAGCAGAACTATGTTCAGAATGCCATTTGCGTTTTTAAAATAAAAAGGCCACATATTTTCAAGGGCACTGAGATCAAAAGCTCTTTTCCTGCCTTGGAGCACTCTTACAAATTAGGCTTTGTTCAGGGCTTAATACCTGAAAAGAGTCTAATCTGTAATTCAGAATTAGTTGTCATTAATAATGGGGTTGTAACCCTTAATTACTGTACCTGATGAAGTTTGTTGGGCACAGCTACATGTCTGTGACAAAGTGCTGTGTACTGTGTTTTGTTTTGGGGTTTTTTTCCCCTTAGAATCTGTTATTTTCCAAGACGTAATTTCAAAGTTTGCCACAGGGTTTATTTGAGACAGCTAGTGGAAATAAACACATTGATTTTAGTAGGGACTATGCTTTTCTTTTTGACCCAGGATCCTGCTTGTAGGCAGGAGACCCTGTTTTACAAGAGAAAGCAGCAGGGGGGTATGGGGTGTTTAACTTAGCTGTGATACCTAGGTATGACATGAAGCTGGGAATCTCATGGCTCTGTTTTCTGTACTTTTTCAGAAGAAAAAGACAAGAGCTACGTTTGTCTCCTTGTCTAATCATTCTGCCCAGTTCCCTGGCTAGTTATGTCTACTGCATTACATGACAATGCTGGAACATGACTTTAGATCTAAAACAATTGATGAACTGACTCATAACACTAATCATTTTAGGTCTGAAGTAATGTTCTGTTGTGCCATAATGGAGATGACTCAACACAGTTTCTCCATGGAGAGCATTTAAGAGGATAAACTTTTACCCTTAAGAAAGTTTTCTGTACTTTGCTCTTATTTCTGAAGTTCTATGATACAAAAGACATGGAATTTTGCTCAGTATTAGTGTCTGTGGTTTCTTCTTATCCAACTATTTACAAGGAAGAAAGAAAAAACAAAAGCAAAAAAAAAGAAGATCAAGACACCAGAAATGCTGGCCCTAAATCCTGGGAGTACCTTACATTTTCATACTAGGAAATCACAATAAGACACTCAGATTGCTAGTGTCCTTACAATCCTAATCAGATCTGCAGCAAAATGTTGTTGTCTCCTGTTTAATAAGTAGCCACATCCAACCCTTATCCTGTCCCCTGTCAGTGAACCAGAGATCTTTCTTAACTACAGGCCTTTCTTTCTCATCTACGAGGGAAGCAGATTTAAGTTAAAGAAAGGGTTGGAGTACCACATTCAGCATATTCATAATGACTTTTAGCATTGGTTGTGGATGTGCCAGCTGATACTTAGCACACAGTTTCTAAGAAGTGCACCCGCTCTTGCAAGTCTTTGCTTGCAGGGTGCATGCCAAGTTTTTGTCTTGCTACCCATGGCTAGTGGTAAAACAACAACATCATGTAGCAAGGAAGTTTGACAGCAAAACACTTGATTGTTCCTAAGATACTTGCCTAAGATTCAAACTACAGTCCATTCCTAGCCCCTTTGAAATCCTTAGAATCTGTGACATAAGTGTCACTGAAACCTAACCTTTGGGCTTCTTTCTGCCTCTCACTGGTACTGTGTATTTGACTTTCTGAGGTTGGTATGAGCTCTTTCCTGTCCCCAAAGATTAGGACTAGTCCTGAATATCTACATTATGATAAAGGAATCTTTTATGCTAACCTATATGTTCTGGTGAAGGAGGTGCAAAACATCTGGACAAATCCGGTTGCTCATCCCTACAGGCTTTTGTTTTCAAAAGTGTCCTTCTGCAGCTTTTACTACAACTATTCTTTACTGACCAAGATGAATAAGACAGCCTTTTAGAATTTAAAACTATTGTGTGATTTTGTTACAGCTTTCCTTAGTTCTTTACAGGAAAATCATTTTTACCACCTACTTCTCATTTTCATTGCTGGTAGGCATATGTTATATAGTATAATGTACATTTTTAACTCCACACTCCTCACTGGTCTCTTCACCTTGGTTACTGTTAGATTCTCCTCACACCTAATACTTCCCTGCCACTCTCAGCTGAACTTTTCCCACCTGTAACCTTGTCAGGTTGTGGAGAACACACATTAAGGGCCAAGTCTCCCTCTGGCATTTGCATAAGCAAGGGTTTGCTTGTTACTTCTGCCTACCACTGCCATCCTTTGGGGCATAGTGTCTTTCTAACTCTTTAGACTGTTCAGGAACCAGAAATAGTCTTATTTCTCTGCAGAGAAGACACCACACTAAAACCCTGTATGGCTGTAAGTGCCTCCTAGATGCAATTGCAAAGACACAGAATTCTGTAGGCAGTTATCAGCTGTAATACAAAAACATGACTACAAAGGCGATGCCATCAGGTGGGAAAGAATAAAAAGAACAAAAAGCCTGTGGCAAGTACAGCCTGGAGAATGAACAGGAGAAGGAATATTAGGGCACAGACAGTCTGAGCTGCATTCTAAAGTAACAGCTGTGGTTAGTTTTGTTTCTGATGTAGACATGTCTATGTGGCATGAAGGTGTTGGAGTAGCTAAGTATAGTCTATCTATTACTAACTAAGGATTGTTTTAGAGCCTTGTAGTAAAAATTTTTCCTATGAAGTATTTTTCCTATGAAGTAATTTCCTAGTATTGTGATTTATTTCTCATAATTGTCTTGTCTCCTGCTAACATAAATTCCATGCACCACACTGCACATGTTATCTTTCAGATAGATGGAGATAGCAGCAGGGATTTGTTTTAATGAAAAGTATACAGTTTTACTTGAGTACAATGATTAATATGGGAACTTGGTCATTCTTATTTTTTTTATGGTTTTTCTTTAATGTCAAAATCTGTAGCTCACACTTCAGCTATTTTATAAATTTGCGTAACTTTTATAGGATCAATCTTACACTCTAGGTGTTGCACAGCATTTAAAATATGTTTATTACAAAAAAAGCAGAACAGGTGGAGCTCCCTTTCATTTTAACGGATGCAGTTTCCCACATAGTACACTTGACCTAGCATGTTTGTTACTGCATTGTAGGCCAGTTTCCTTTCACACTTAATCCATGGCTCTGGTGAAGAGCAATTTCATGAGGATTAGAGGACATTTCCTAGAGGATGTAGGATGGTAGAAGAGTTATTTGATCATTAGCAATGAACCTCAAGGCAGCAGCCTGGCTGGCTCAGGAGTACTTCTTATCAACTGTATTGTAATGGTTCAACTGTCCCTAATCTCCGCTTTCTGCCTTATACGCAGAGCCTCCAGATGCCATGATGCAAGTGACTGTGAGCAACACATCCCCTTTCTTTCTTTCTAGCCTCTTGACAAAAGAATCATAAAGTTGATATGGAACAACTCAGGAGTAAAGACTGAACACATTTCATCTGATCTGTTGGAAGCCTCCTTTCCTTTTATTTCCTTGCTTTGAACAAACCCAGAAAGTGCAATTAGTGACCAATGCAGTTACTTTTCACAATGCATCCTTGAGTTTATAGAGTGCTTTGTGCTTTATGATTAGAACAGATTCCTGCTTCAAGAACTTATCATCTTAAATCAGACAGATGTGATATGGGCAATTAAAAAAAAAAATAATAAAATGCAGTACGACATGGAGCCGAAAGGAAGAGCCTTGCAGAGACATGCTTAGCACAGCCTTCCCAGGATTGCTTCACATGCTGCACTTCTGATTGCTCAGTGTTCAGACCTGTTCTTCTCCAACAAAAACAATATGATTTGGTGCCAGCTGTGGTTCTGGGATGTGCAGAAGATGACAGAGAGAGCCAACTGATTTTGTACAGGCCATGAAAGAGTGCACAGATGATGAGAAATCTGGGTCACTACCAACCCCTTTTGCCTGTTTAGAATATTCCTATTTTCCTGGCCTCGCCAGTTCCTCTGGCCTCCTTTTTTAAAAAAAGTTTTTACCACTTGACCCAGGTAGATTAAAATGAAGATATAAAAAAGTTCAAAAACACCAAATAGCTGCTCCACCAGAACCATCTGCTTAAAGATAATAACTCTAAATTAACAATAATGAATGCTATACACATTTAGCATTCAAGCCATCTGACTTGGCTGCTTGATTCAAAGATCTCTGCCCTTTTCATCTCCTAAGAGAGAGGACTTGTAGTGTACTGACAAGGTTAATAAATTCCACTTCTGGTGGACTAAGGTAAGGAGTGAATTTCAGAAACCAAGACAGCATAAGAGTGGTATCGTTCATGTCTTTAGAAAGTAACATATCCAGTGAAAGCTACACTGCTTCATAATAATCACAACAAAAATGTAGATAAATAAAATATCTTCAATAATATATTAAATAACTTAAATAAGTTTAAAATGTATAAATATTGGAAAACTGGAATATATAATCAGAATTGTAATTTTAATGATATCAAAACCAGGATTTCATTTGTTGAGTACAGCAACATAAAAAATTAAGGGTAACTGTGATGAGTTTCTGCTGCAGTGAATTCTGAAATATATCATACAGTAACTGTACACATTCAAAGCTTCAAATGTGATAAGAAGCACATTTAGACTGATGACAATTTTCCCCAAAGATGAATAAAAAGAATGTCATAAAATGCTGTTTAAGATGTGCATGGTCCATAACATTTAATTGGAGTGTTAAGGGAACTAATAATGATTCTTTGGCTTCTTTCTAGTGCTTAGAGTTAACTTGATTTTCCCCAGTGCACAAGTATGTTCAGGCACTGGGGAATTTTAAATACTTAGTCCATTTGAAAACACGACCATTCTGATATACGTAATTAACTCCCAGCTTTATGAAATTCTGATGATTCTGGTTATCCTGTGGAAAACGACTCTTTTGTCTTTGTAACCTCTCATATGTCTAAAACACAGCAGAAACCTGATACCAAGAGAGACACCAGAGGCCCAGAGGGTGGAACTGTGAAGGACAGCAAAACAAGGTCATTTCAGATCAAACACCTGTCGGGTATAGAAAGGTCCATAATCCATATGGTACATCATTTAGTATTGAACATTGCCTTTTCAAATAGAGATATTCCATCTATTCTGGTTTAGAAATCCAACTAAATGGAAAGGAATAAGAAGCTGAAAAAAAAAATATCAGAAATAAAATAGACAAGCTGAAAAAGCAAGATGAAACTATCCTGGGTTAATGCATAATTGACTGACTGCTTTTTAGTGTGTAAAAGATTCCCTCCAAGTTCTGGATTTATTTGGAAAATTTTTAGAAATAGGTTTTAGCAAATAGTATAAAGTGTCAGTTTTCAACCTGACTTCTGTTTTTGATTTTACCACTAAACAGGCATAAATTAATTTGGAATTTTTAGGAACATTCAATGCTCAGTTGTCTCGTTCTGCTTTTATGAAGTTAGTGGTGTCATTGGCACAACATAAAGCCAGTATGGAGGATTCCAGAAAGTGCAGTTTCAGACTGCTAGTATCTCACTTTTCAGCTTTTAAAATATCTTTTTCTCAGAAAAAAATTAAAAAAATCTAAAGAGTGGTCTTGAGCGTAGACAGCTGCCATGTGTGCAATGCCTGATGAAATATCTTTAAATTCTATGGGGGTTTATCAATGAATATTAAATGGTACTGCAGAGCTGGGTAGGGCAAGTATTGTGGCAGACATCGTGCAGGTAAGGGACACGGGGGACACAGTAAATTAGCTCAGGTAGGGGATAACTGCTGAAGAAAATTAAGTCCTTGTGAATCTGTGGGTGTTTAAGAAAGCCCATAAATGTGTTTTATAGTGAAGCATATCTGCTTCATGGAATTGAGGCTGAAGAGCAAGGGTGAAGCTGTAGGTGAGCTCGAAAAGGAAGGTGTTTGAAAAATGGTTAAATTCTTTCTTATCTCCCTACTTCTTCCCTTGTGTTCTCACACATTTTCTCATCTATTCTAGAATGAAAAGCCTGCCCCAAGACTTTGAATTTAGTGGCAAAACCCATACAGTTGATATTGGCATCAGGTTTTCACTCCTGGGTCATTTAATATGCTAATAGTATTTACACTTCCAGGAGACTAATACCTCAAATGGGCCTTGTAGAAATCTTGACAAATCTAACCTGTATTTTCTGCTCCTTTTCTTCTGTGTTAACTCACTGGCTGAGCTCAGCACTGACTGAGGAGGTGTTTCCCATTATGTCCCCCAACATCTGCCTTAACAAACAAGACTCTGTAAATTTGTGAGAGAAATGATGCAGAACTGTAATGAGCAGTGTATGGTCAATTTGTAAGCACAATCAGTATTATTGAGTTATGTTGCTAAAAAAACACCCCAAACAAAAATAAAATAAAATTAAATAGATAGATAGATAAATAAATAAAAGAAGAAAGAACAATTATATTTGTCATTTTCGGGGTCTTGGTATTATTCTGTCCTTCCAGGTGCTTATTTTGTCTAATGAAACT